>NC_069507.1:133717535-133987535 GCF_027579735.1 Bombina bombina | reverse complement strand
TGCTGCTCCTTCAACAAATGATACCAAGAGAATAAAACAAATTAGATAATAGGAGTAAATTAGAAAGTTGTTTAAATTTGTATTCTCTGTCTGAATCATGAAAGAAAAAATTTGGGTTTCATGTCACTTTAAGACATTTTTGAAATTGGAGGGCTGGGTATTGGGTAGTATTCTTCATCTACCCCTGGAACTCCCAATGGCCTGAACATTGTGCAATGTATTACATCCTTCTCTGGCAACCAAGGGGTTAAATATTTCTATGTATTTATATCCATCAGTTTAAAAACTTATGTGGCATATTGGGACAGTGCTATTTTCTCTTTGTGCAGCATATAATCATGTAGTCTTTAAGTTCTAGATGATCTTTTGCAGTATTTCATTATTACCTTACTTTTGGTTATATTAGGATGATAACCTGTACATAATGTTATTGGAATATTATGCATATTGGTATAAAGTATATCATAGTTTGTATGTTGTTTGGGCAGATTGTTACTTGCTGTGCAATATCATAAAAATAGCACATAATCTGAATTTTGTGGCATGTTATTTTGATTATGTATTCAGTTTTATGGTGTTTGTACCTTTGAGGGGCATTCACGCCTACATTTCATATTATTCATTCAATAGCACAAACATTTCATAGCGTTGTTGCAGGGAGATGAAATTATCTAGAATTTAGAATGCTTACTTATATCTCATAATAAAAGTATATTTGCAGGCTTCCACCAAATTGTGTTTCGAAATTCTTGTAATATGTGTAGAGGGAGACTCCAATTTTCCACACCAATGTCAGCAATGCACTCAATGCAACCATACTCAGGAATATTGAGCTGTGGGGGTTTTATGCAGTAATGTAGATAGGTTCTCTATATTTCAATATTTATATTATAAAATGTTTGCAATATTCAGATATTAGGCTGTATTTATCAAGATGAGGAGGCAGCTTTTGATCCCATTGTGTCCAACCCGCTTTATAATTACTAGAATTTGGGCTGAAAAGAACTGCAGCCAAATTATTAACATGAATAAATAACAAATTATAACAAATAACTTAACCAGTAGTATACAATAAGGAGTGCTTGTCCATAACCACACATGTGTGATGCACCCAAGATTAAACTCTCCCACAATGCCCTGCAGGAGGTACCCACCTAAATTTACATTCTTTAAAGACAAACACCCCGCCCTATTTGCTGCAACTCCAACCACCAACCTACAGGGAGGGAGCTTCACCTTGCACGCTTTGATCTAATCTGACTCCAATTCCTAATTCCCTAGCCTACACCTCCTAACTCCTACTGCCAGGATAACCCTCCCTCAATTTCTCTCCTCTGGGGTTATAAGGAGTCTTTGAAGTGTAGGTTTACATTTGTTCCTTTGGGATGATTGACAGGTCACTCTTTTGGTCATGTGAGAACAGGGGCGGAGCTGCACAAGAACTTCCTTGTGCAATATTAAATGCAGGCAGAGGACAAACAGCGTCTGTGGCCTGCTTGCCACAAATGCAGGAGGACAGGTTCCAAAATTGGTAACCTCGTTTGCCAGCAATATGATAAATGTGGCCCATGACCTCAGCTGCCTGAAAAGTACTAGATGAGCATTTGAATTTAAACAAATGCAAAAAAGAAAAAAAAAAAGTGTTTTATTCTTTGCATTCATTTGAAAACAAACAAAATAATGCATGTGACAAAAAAATAGTGACAAAAAAAATAGTTGATTAAAACCATAACTCTAAAGGTTTTTCTGCAGGCAGAAAGTATTTTGCTTGGGCGGGGAAGTCTTCAGATTTTTGACAGTGTTACACTATTCAATGTTTTTGTCAGTTGATTAATTCCTTTGTCAGCCAATAAGTATGTATGGTTCATTTTTTGATAATCTTCACCCCAATAAAAAAATATGTTTCTGCTGCTGCTGGTTTGTAGCAGTAACACTAGCTACTAATTTAACTTTATTTAAGTTTAAGCTACTGTCTTGCTACTTCTCTGCTGTCCTGAAGATGTTCCCCATAGTAAATAAGGGGTTAATACATTTGTGTTAATGAATGAATCATACTGTCATAATTCAGCTGAATCGAACAATCCCATGAATTAATAATGGCTGTTCACATCTATAAAGTACTTTAGTAATAGTACATTTATTTTTATTGTAAAAATACAAATTGAAAGGGATAGGAAAGTCAAAATTAAACTTACATGATTCAGAAAGAACATGTAATTTGAAGACACTTTTAAATTCACATCTATTTTCAAATGTATTTTGTTCTTTTGGTATCCATTGTTGAACAAGAATATGCATATGTCCTACACTAGTGGGAGCTAGTTGGTGATTGGTGTCTGCATACATTTTTCTCTTGTAATTGGCTGACTAGATGTGATCAGCTAGCTCCTAGTGTATTGCTGCTCCTTGAACAAAGGATATCAAGAGAATGAAGCAAATTTGATAATTGAAGTAAATTGCAAACTTGTTTAAAATTGGGTTTTAATTGGGTTTCGTGTCCCTTTAAGCATTTTAAACTGGGCGACAAAGTTTATTCAGATTTTACAGTTGAATTTTATAATCCAGCTTTACTAAAAGAAATTGATGAACATTGTTGGTTGCACAGTTAAAAAGTTTAACCTTGATTTGTACTTTATTAAGTACAGCTTGTAGCAATACATTTATTTAGCACATTGAAAGACTTCACTAAAGCTCTGTGATTTAGGAGATTGTAACATAGAAGCGCTCCTATGGGTACATAAAGGTACAACTGAAAGATTTAGTCAGTATTATTGTGTTTTTAGCTATTCTTCCGGGGTTACTTACTAGGATGAAAATGATGAACTGTACCATAGCAATCCCCTTTTCTACTTCTTACTGGGTAGTTGATGCGGATACATGACTGCTTGTTAATTTTTTATGGAATAAGCACTTTAGTTATATTTTTTTCTGCCCAGTTTTATTCTTTTGCAGGATAATAGCGGCCTTCATTAAAGGTATATGAAACTAAAAAAATAATAATTTTAAACTGAAGATCGTTACATGACAAATAGTTAATCAGATACCTTCCTTTATTAAATTTCTCCTGTCTCGAAATCTTTTAATAGAGAATTGATCTTTTCCATACCCATCGTTGGACTCATTATGTAAGTCCTATCACTGGGGCTTACCTGGGTGAGAGCCCGGTCTGCCATCTTTGCTAATGCGCATGCGCATATGCAGCATGCAACAATACTATCAGAGCTACGGTAGGTGCATCACAAAGATTGTTTTGATTATCGCTGCACTGAGTATCATGTTTACGCATGCGCAATTCCATCAACAACTGTGTCTTCAGTGGCAGTTCAGCGCATGAGCGAGAATATTAAACAAACTGCTCTGCGGCCAGGATATCGCCTTACGCTGATGAATATTTCATAATATGCAAAATAGACTATAATGATTGGACAGTCAAATTTCTTCCGGACCATCCTCTTTTGTGGGCTGTCTTGTTAAAGGGACACTGTACCCAAAATTTTTCTTTTGTAATTCAGAAAGAGCATGCAATTTTAAGCAACTTTCTAACTTACTCCTATTATCAATTTTTCTTCGTTCTCTTGCTATCTTTATTTGAAAAAAGAAGGCACCTAAGCTTGTTTTGGGTTCAGTACTCTGGACAGCAACTTTTTTATTGGTGAATGAATTTATCCACCAATCAACAAGGACAACCCAGGTTGTTGAACAAAAATGGGCCGGCATCTAAACTTAAATTCTTGCATTTCAAATAAAGATACCAAGAGAATGAAGAAAAATTGATAAAAGGAGTAAATTAGAAAAATGCTTAAAATGTCATGCTCAATCTGAATCACGAAAGAAAAAATTTGGGTACAGTGTCCCTTTAACAGATTTTGGAATATATTTTATTTAATTTCTAAAACATTCATATTAAATTATTATTTCTGTGTTGTTAAAGGGATATGAAACTCAAAATTTTTCTTTCATGATTCTGATAAACTTTTTTTAAAAATGGTATGCTGTGTCTGAATCACAAAAGTAAATTTTTTGTGTTTCGTATTCCTTTTTTAAAAAAAAATAAGATTTAATAATGATGCTTTTCGCCTGCCCCCAAAAGTGACTGACGTGCATCCTGCAGACTTCAGACCTTGCAAGAAAAACATTCTAAAAAAAAGAGATACAACTGAAATTGAATTCTCAATATAGAGCTAGATTAAAAGGGAAGAACAATCAATAGCATGTGTGTTATCTTTTTTGAGACCTAGTGCAAAGAAAAACATGCAATCTGGTATTACAAGTGGATGGTTATATATTTTAATTACAGCATTTTAAAGGGACATAAAATCCAAATGTTTACTTTCCTGATTCAGATAGAGCATATAATTTTAAACAACTTTCTAATTTATTTCTATTATCAATTTTGCTTTATTCTATTTTTTTACACACATTAAAGTTTAGAAGATATTCGATTACTGGCATATCAAGTAACAAATTACACATGTAAGTAAGCCTTTTTAAGAACTTCAGTTCTTGCTATCTAGGTTAATTCTACACATAGGGTTGCCACCTTTAGTTCAGGCCAAAACTTTTTTGAAAAGTACACACTACGGGGCCAATTTATTACGGCCCAAATTGGCTCGCCGGAAGCAGGAGCTAAGAAGCAGCGGTCTTAAGACTGCTGTTCCTTAAGTCGTCCACTACCTCTGCGGACATCAATCCGCCTAATCTCATGCGATCGGGTTGATTGACACCCCCTGCTAGTGACCAATTGGCTTCGAATTTGCAGGGGGCGGCATTGCACAAGCAGTTTGCCAGAACTGCTTGTGCAATGATAAATGCCAACAGTGTACACTGTCGGCATTTATCGATGTCTGGCGGACATGATCGCTACAACGGATCATGTCCGCCAGATACTTGATAAATCGGCCCCTATATATAATGGCAAATAAACACAAACTCTCACATATTTTCACACTCTCACACACTTTATCTCACACACAATCTCACACACTAACACATACTTTCTCTTTCTTTCTCTCTCTCTCTCTCTTTCTCTCTCTCACACACATACACACACTGACAAACACAAAGACAACAATGCACTACTGGTTTCTAACTGAACACAATTTGTATATATATATATAACAATTAGCGAAGAAAGAGCTGTGGGAGTAAAATCTCACAGTAAGTTCCCAGAGTATAGGGTTACATTTTTAAATAACTAGTGATTCTTCCAAAGGGGTGGCTTTTCTCTACAATCCCATTTTACTGTGGATAGAATTTTGGTGCTATCATTTCCTTGACATAAACCATACATATAATAGGTCATATTTTACTAAATATCATATACTGCAGAAAAAATAAAATATTATAAATGCTGCAAAATAAGACCATATATAATAATATACACCATGCACATATGATTTATTGCTGCAGACTAAAAAAGAATAATCATTATTTTTCACATAACGAACATAGGCCCACTTGTTTTTAAATAACCTTATAAGATTTGAAACAATTTAGTTCATATAGATGAAAGACTACTCCTTAGTTGTATCCAAATTTAATGTCAAATGTATCCAAGAGGGCCTTATCTCACAAGTGTTCCAATTGTTGTTTATGCAACATAGCGTGTAAGGTTACTTTTATATAGTAGGGCTTTTGTAAAATGTTCACTTTATGCAGCGGTACAAGAGTGGGACTTATCGCTCACAGGGTTTACTGTTATTTTCCGTGGTGATTTCAATTGGTTTATGTGAGTTTAAACATTAACATTGTCCACTGCAGTTAGGGAGTGTATGACACCTCAAGGGATTATGGCTTGTATCGTTGTTCTTCCCGCACGCCTCGCTAGGCTGTCTGTTCAACACAACTGTCTGTAACAATTTCAATAACAGTTTAAAAGTTACCTTGATTGAAGCTTTCAGTTTTCTTTTTCTCCCCCCTTGGGGAATACTCACATAACCACTGTAGCTACGGATTTGTTTTACCTCACAATGAGCGTGCCTTTCTCTCTTCCGCGGTATTGAGGACTCAGCTGCAGCCCTCACATTGATTGATTCTCAGCTACGCGCGTTTCACCCTTAGTGGTGACGTATACAGGACTTCATCCGGCTTGCAGCCACCAATCAGCAGCTAGAACCTAGGTTATTTGCTGCTCCTGAGCTTACCTAGATAAACCCAGCAAAGGATAACAAGAGAAGGAAGCAAATTAAATAACATGTGTTTAACATTGTATGCTCTAAATCATGTAAGTTTAATTATGACTTTACTTGTCCCTTCAACATACAACTAGCAGTAAGAATCAAAAAGAATAGGGTATAGAATTACTGTCAATTATAAACTCAGTACATTCAATGACTAAATGACTACTCACAGGCTCTTTATTATGAGATCATCCGACTCATTTTACTATCCTCAGAAATATAAATTCAAGACACCCTTACATGCATTTTATAGCAAAGCTAAAATACTTTTTTTGTACTACTTTGCGACTTGTGGAAAAAAAAGTTAAAAGGGACAGTAAATGGTGATAAATTCTTCCATGTTTTATATACACATGCAATAGAACAGAACTGAACTTGTAAAATTTGAAAACCCTTTTTGACTCCACCCTGGAAGAAGCTTGTTTGTTCTTTTCTAAGGTGCCAGGTACAGCCAATGAGATTACAAAATTTGAGAGCACTCTATTTGAGCTACTTTATGCTGGGTCTGGTGGGTTGGACAGTTATAATTTAGCAAATTTTAGATATCTGGTTCTGCTAGGCCCATCCTAGTCTAGTGCCACTCAACAATCATAGGCCTTACTTTGGACCAAGTATTTAATTGTTCTTATACTTATGGAATTATGATGATCATCATCATCATCATCAAATCAAAGAAATGAAATAAACTATTGAAGGGACAGTCTAGTCAAAATTTAAACCTTCATGATTCAGATAGGGCATGCAATTTTAAACAACTTTCCAATTTACTTCTATTATCTAATTTGCTCAATTCTTTAGATATCATTTGTTGAAGAAATAGTAATGCACACGTGTGAGCCAATCACACAAGGCCTCTAGGTGCAGCAACCAATCAGCGGCTACCGAGCATATCTAGATATGCTTTTCAGCAAGTGATATCAAGAGAATTAAGCAAATTAGATAATAGAAGTAAATTAGAAAGTTGTTTAAAATGCCATGGTCTTTCTAAATCATGAAAGAAAAAAATTGGCTTTCATGTCCCTTTAAGCACGTTTCTACATAGAAGTACCTACTATCAACTTGGGTCTCCAGTTGGGGTAAAAATGAAGAAAATATAATTCCTTTTAATTTTACTTATATATAGATCCTGGTGATAGACAGTAAATCAGCCCTTTATTCAACTCATTTTCAGCCTAGCAGGAAATTAGATTCTTTAAAAGGGACACTCAAGTTAAAATTAAACTTTCATGATTAAGATAGAGCAGCAATTTTAAACAACTTTTTAATTTACTTCCTTTAACAAAATGTCCAGTCTTTTTATTTTTACAATTTTTGAGTCACCAGCTCCTACTGAGCATGTGCAAGAATTCACATAATTTATGTATATGTATTTGTGATTGGCTGATGGCTGTCACATGATACAGGAGGAGTGGAAATAGACATAACTTTGAAATTTGTCAGAAAAAAAATCTACTACCCATTTGAAGTTCAGACAAAGGGGTAGATTTAATAAGCAGCGGATGCTGCAATCTACCCTCATAGTTTCAGTTTCCGCTGAAACATAAGTAAAGAAGCAGCTGTCGTAATCAGACGGCGAACAGTAATCAGCCCGATTAGATACGATCGGGTTGATTGACACCCCCTGCTAGCGGCCTATTGGCCGCAAATGTGCAAGAACTGCTGGTGCAATGATAAATGCCGACAGTGTATGCTGTCTGCATTTATCGATGTGCGGCGGACATGAACCGCTACAGCGGATCATGTCCGCTCGCACAATGATAATTTGGCCCCTAAGTACTATTGCATTATCGTTTTATCATGCATTTGTTGTTTATGTAAATATACTGTATTTACTGGTCCTTTAATATTATCAGAGTTCAACTTAAAGGGCCATTATAGTCAAAAAATGATTGACTATCAACCCTTCTCTACTGTGAATTTAACCCCACAATGAGGTTAAACGCATAGTTGATGTTTTGCTCGTGATACGAGGAACAGTTTTGTTACAAAGCTCAACCAACTGATTGGATCAGTGCACCGTGGGTCCCGAGCAGAACATCTACTGTGTATTTAACCCATTTGCAGGGGTTAAATACACAGTAGAGCAGGGTCGATAGTCAAAAAAATCACATGCCTTAACAGAATACATTTATTTTGTAACTATACTGGCCCTTTAACACAAGAGGGAGTGAAATTATTTAACTATCAACTAGACATTGCAGGAAAATGACATCGGATGACAAAAAAAATGTTTGCATTTCTGTAAATTTACATAGCTTTTTTCATGCATTTTAATTAACTGCTGTATGTGTCAGCACATAATGTGCTTTCCATATCCTTTTACATGAATGATAATAAATGTAGCTGTGAACTTGTCAAAGGAATAGCTATAAGATTTGCTGTAATATTATAGTTAGTATACAGAATTATTATCTGGGGGTGATAATACTATTACATTCAGGACATGACTGAGAGTATAAAAACAAAGATAAAACAATAAGTCAAATTCCTGTGAAGGTGACAAAAAAACTGACACTTTTTTCCTATTTATATGGTCATCCCAATTTAAGCTTAGATTACATGTGAAAAATATTGATTGTGCTTGGATAATGTTAACGCACAATACTAATAACACTTCTATTATACGATCATATACGATCATATTACAACCAAAGTTATTTTTTATTGCTTGAGCAATAGTCTAGGGCGTTTTAACAGCTACATGGCGCATACCAAGGGTTCACCAGTTATTTTTTATCGCTTGAGCAATAGTCTAGGGCATGCTAATAGCTACATGGATGTCACATACCATGGGTTTACCAAAGTTATTTTTATATTGCTTAAGCAATAGCCTAGGGTGTACTAACAACTACATGTTGCATACCAAAATTTCACTAAAGTTATTTTTAATTGCTTGAGCAAAAGTCTAGGGTGTGCTAACAGCCACATGTCGCATACCAAGAGTTCACTAAAGTTATTTTTAATTGCTTGAGCAATAGTCTAGGGCGTGCTAACAGCTACATGTCGCATACCAAGAGTTCACTAAAGTTATTTTTAATTGCTTGAGCAATAGTCTAGGGCTACATGTCGTATACCATGGGTTCACCAAAGTTATTTTTTCTGCTTGAGCAATAGTCTAGGTCGTTCACCAAATCTTTCATATAATAGTTTTTTATGGGGGCCTGCTGTAAATTTCATGCCGGTTATAGTTCAAGAACTAATACAATAGGGCACAAGTAGTGGAGTTCTTTATATAATTTTGTGCTTTATTGTTAAAGGGATACTAAACCCAAATTTACTTCTATTATGAATTTTTCCTTTGTTCTCTTGCTATATTTATTTGAAAAAGCAGGAATCTAAACTTAGGAGTGCTTGCTGATTGGTGGATAAATGTAGCCACCAATAAACAGGCGCTATCCAGGGTGCTCATCCAAAAATTGGACAGCTCCTAAAAATTTGGGCTTCGTATCCCTTTAATAATAATGTTTAAGAGTTACATTACAATGGTATTTTGGATCATACTTATAATCTAGCCCTTAATGTATATATAGTGCAATGCATTTATGGTGTGTATACTCATTACTCTATTGTGTTGGCTTTTTCTGATTAAATACCTAGGGCCATCTTACTTGATTCAGAATTTTAATGAGCATACGTGCATTTCAATTTTGAATAGAGTCCCTTTGACAATATACTTATTTTAGCTAAAAATGATCCTAGTAAAATAAATCAATTTTTCTGCAGCATATGCACGTATATTTGCTTGGGCCCTCTGCCTGCTTATTAAAATGCTGCACCTGCTCAGAGATTTAGCTGTGGAGTACAATCCATCAATGACTCTCTAGCATGGTGTTTGAATACTGGAGCATGGGAAAAGTGTTGCATATGTGAGTATGCTACTGAGACAGTAATAAACATTTTCGGGTTATACACGTATATTGAAAAAAATGCTTCTTTTCAATACTGATACCTACTCATGCGTATTTTAGTTTTGATCATTATTCCCTCTTAAAATGGTCTTGTATTTTGAAGAATCTTAATCATTTGGAAGCCAGTTATTGTTTTCAACTATAACATTTGCGGTTGCAAAAAATTGACCACATATTAGGTATCAAGGTTACAGATAAAGTGATTTTAAAGCGATCATGTATTAAAGGACAAATGAGCTTAATCCAATCAAACAGGAAACAAAATATAACTATATATATCTTGGGTTTATAATGTGAGCTTCCCAATTCCAAGATATAAAAAAAAAAATCATCATTTGTTATAAGTCACAGCTGTTGGATACCCAACTACAACAACTCTCGGGTAATACACCATCATATCTTAAATCAGACTATGACAGAATAAAGATGACATACTGTACTTACATTTGTTTCTTTATTCACAACAAAGAACGCCCATTTGGCTAAATATGTCAGAAATATTTGGTATATTTTAAGATCTTTGGTTAATCCCCCATTTTCCAATTAACCCTCTCCTGCACTGAATACTATAAAGTCTACAATTTAAAGGACCTTAAGTCAAAATGGAACCAGTGGGAAGTCATAGAGAGAAATCTTGAATGCTGGTGAAGAAAAGGCTGCGTTAGATGTCCTAACAGTATCACAAGCAATTCCATAATAAGCATTAAGACGTTACATCATACACACATATTAAAAAAATATAAAATGATAAATTCTGTAACGTGAATCATGACGTTCACTGCTTTTTTCATAATTTGCTACTGTGGTGCCTATTTTGATGGCAAGTTTAGCAATTCCTTAAAGGGACATAATACTCATATGCTAAATCACTTGAAACTGATGCAGTATAACTGTAAAAAGCTGACAGGAAAATATCACCTGAGCATCTCTATGTAAAAAAGGAAGATATTTTACATAACAATTTCCTCAGCTCAGCAGAGTAAGTTTTGTGTTAAAAGTTATACTCAGCTGTTGCCCAGCTGCAGGTAAAAAAGAAATGAACAGCAGCCAATCAGCATCAACAGTGCTGAGGTCATGAACTCTTTTACTGTGATCTCATGAGATTTGACTTAACTCTCATGAGATTTCATAGTAAACTTCCTTTAAACTGAATAGGTAAATAACATAAGAGTGCACAAGGCTCAACCCCTTAGCTGTCCCGGGACAGACATACTGATTTGCTGCTTAGAAGTCCTTTACAATGGGATGTGGCTACTGAGGAACTTTTGAGGTAAAATATCTTTCTTTTTTATATAGAGTCATTATTGATTTTGAAAGGCCTAAGAATACAGTAACAGACTGAACTGTTGGATCCAAAAAGGTGACTGGAAAGCTGGTTCCTAAAAATTGTTTGTACACCATGTTTTATTAGTCCAGTAAAAGCCCCTTTCATGCAATTCTTACTGTGGGTATGCTGGTGAATCAACGTAATCCCTTTTTAAGGGAATTATTCTAGCCCAAGGATGCATGCACACCTGATATTTAATCTAATATATGTTAGGGCAGAATATCTTCTTGTGACAATAATGTGGTACCCCCATACATTTATATGGTGGTTTGTGATTCTATACAGCTTCAGTGGCATCTAAAAGGCAGAGTCTAGACCAACACACTAGTATGTAGAAATGGAGTCTCTTTTACAAACAGGTTAGTTTATTAAAGGGACAGTGAAGTCAAAATTAAACTTTCATCATTGAGATACAGTTTTTAGCTGTATACAACTTTAAAGGTTTCAAAAGATCCCCAAAATATTCACCAATTGGCAATTATATCCCTCACTACCCCTGTACCCACCTCCGAGTACTTTAACTAGTTACAGGACCTGTCCCCATCTTACCACACCAGCGCCGCCTGTTTGAGCCTCCATAGACCACCGGAGACTGTTCAGGGTATACTATTACCCCCCCCAGCTCTCTCAGGACCATCCTGTGACGATCCAGTCACCCTGCGGACCTCTCCAGACCAGCCTTATCACTTAGGGAGAAAGGGAACGGAACGCCGCAAAAGCCTGCGAACGGCAGCCATTTTAAATGTACCTCCCTGAGAAAGCGGTGCTGCGCGGAGTCTCTGTGCGCTCTCCCATCCCGTGAGTACACAACTCACCTACCCAGCTCCACGCACCTGTTATCCTGCAGCGGGGTTTGGTTCACCCCCTCTCACAGCCCGACGCGGCACTTGAACTGAATTGGAGCACAAGCAGCCCAACATTCTAAGGATTTGAAGCGGAGGTGGCTCCCTGCAGCTGCCTTCACACAAAACGCACATACCACAGCTCATAAGGATTCACTGCCTGCTGTATACCAGACGTAAGTACACTCCCTAATTTTGTTGATCCTTGGGACAGAACCTCTGTTTCTTATATCTGCTGATTAATGGGCACATATATACAGCCCTTCCTTCCCTGCAGAGGAGTCACATCTAGTCACCTGGGTTCCCTCATCTGCTGGTTATTTGGAAATACTACTCAGACTGCATAACTCTCCTCTAGCAGCTATAATCTTTCTATCTCCATCACAGCTGGCTGACTAAAAGAGACCCAAATCTGCAGCCCAGTAATTACATCCAAAACCACAAGTGCTCCCTAGTGCTTCTCCAACTAATCCTGTTATTTTTGCATTTACCCTAATTTACTTTACTGATTATTAAAAGAACACCCATCACAGCAATATACCACTGCAGAAACCCTGCATAGACACCACAAAAACTGCACTAATTGTCCTCTAGTTACCCCCCTCTCCCTCCTTTACCGCGCCCATTCCAAGGCGCGGGTCATATCCTAATCCCTTTTACCGGACTCGCCCAGAGGTGGTATAGCCCTTGGAGAGGGGGAAATCCTCACCTATATCTCAATCTAGTAGCAGAATACTGGACTTTCTTGTTATCACCTTAAAAATGAGGATGGAGGGCTAGGGCATCATGCTCTAGAGGGGTGGGGTTGGCATTCCCCCCAGTTATCATCTATCTTTTGGATAGCAATCTCAATTTCTGTGTTTTTCTCTCTTCTATCAAACATAATCTATGTGGCAACCTTGAGACAGCTCACTCATATCATGGCGCAATCTATCAAAAGAAAACCAAAACACCAGGAAAACCCTAAGAGGACCCTCCCTGATCACTTCCACAGTAAAAATCTCTCAGATCCAGACCTCTCAGGAGAGGACTCTAGAGATTCAGTAATCCCAACAACTGACCATCCTAGGCTGGATGCATCACGCAAAGATAAAACAACACTATCTCAGTCTACCTTCTTGGAATCCATTAAAATTGTAACAGACAAGATGGACACTCACTACTCATCGCTGAGGCAAGAGCTTCGCCAATCAGTTGGCGAGCTGAAGCGAGAGATTTATTCCCTAGGAGATAGAACCGAAATCTTGGAGAGAAAACACGAAGATCTTGCAACTGACCACGCCAACCTCTTGGCCTACTCTCAGTCACTAGCAGAACAGATGTCAGATCTGGAATCTAAGTTAGCGGATAACAAAGACAGATCCTGCCGCAACAACCTCAGGATCTGCGGCATACCGGAGGACATCTCCTCATCTGACATTCAGAAATATCTGACCACCCTGTTTAAAGATCTTCTAAACTCCTCCACAGATCAGGACCTTTTAATGGATAGGGCGCACAGGTCCACACGTCCCCGCAATTCCACACCTGATACTCCCAGAGATGTCATTATACGCTTGCACTACTACACCACCAAAGAAAAGATCATGCAGGCCTCTTTCGCCAACAGGCCTCTTAAAGAGCCCTATCATAAGCTACAGATCTTTCCTGATCTATCCCCATACACGCTAGCCAAGAGGAGGACTTTTCATCAATTCACGCTAGCTCTCAGACAACATAAGATCAAATACAGATGGGGATTTCCTGTGAAGTTATATGTGCAACATCAAGACCTCTCCTACACAGTATCTTCTGTTGACCAAGGCATGAAACTCTTAACCACCTGGGAACTTGCAGGTCCCCCTGATCTCCCGCCCAGGAAAAAAGGAAAAACGGGTGACCTCAACCCCTCAGCTTCAGAATGGCACTCCCGAAACCCCACCTCTACTCTCCAAGACTTAGAACTCGCCTGATGCCCCCCCTGAGTTCCTAGTCTTTCCTATAGCTTACCTCTGGACCTACTGGGAGATTTCTCCTTCAAGGAAGTCTTTCTGACTTTTACATAGAAGCCATACCGAGGTGGAGGGTGCACTCATGTGTACACATCTTACTCCTTTTTCACTCCTCCACCCTCGGCTTTTCCCAGTAAGACACTCGCCATGGACACCCCAAGGACAGGTAAGCCTAGAGCCCACGCACGGGTACTTACCTTACCCTATTCTGGCTTGTGGCTCTTTCCTTGCCCTATCTTCTGTTATAATTGTTTATTGTGATAGGTTTACAGCCCATAGGACTTTGCTGAATAGTTTCATTATTCAAAATGTTATTTAGTTTAACGTTTTTCACCATTAGGAGTTAATACATTCCATTTTCTCTTATGCCAGAGGAAATTTAATACTCAATATATACAGGCCTGTTACTGTTCTCGTATTTATACTATGCACTCAGAAAAAATTTCTTTACTGAATTGTATCTATTACTCATATATAGACCTGTACACACACCATTAATGTCATGCACCTCTTTTTTTTAGCCTGTTTACTCCACTGAGAACTATTATTTGTATTGATATGTCAGATGTGTCATTTGTTTTCACAGGATTGTATTCACACTCTGTTACCACCTTATCAACAACAAATCCCGGTGCTTGCACTCACATGCTTCCCCTCACGACACTCTTACTACTAATTTATGGGATCCTGTTATGCTTGCCCCCTCACAAGTACGCTCCATCTATCTTTACTCACCATCCTCTACACCTTCCCATATCACTCCTCTCACACATATCTCAACTCCTATCTTCCAGATTGGGGTGGCCACTCAAAACAACCATCTACTCACCTAGTTTTCAGTCTCATCCACACTTCCACACATTGCTAATCCTTTCCACACACCCTTTCATACAAAACTGGGGGGTGCCGCCCCCGCTGCCTCCCCACCTCTACACTTCCTACACTTCCTCACCTTCTGACTCCCATTCACATACTCCCGCCGCCTTCCACCTCCCCCTAAATGCTTATAGCCCTCTTCCCTTATCATCTCCTCTTCCCCTCTTTCCATTACTACCGCTAGCTCTGTACCATACTATCATCCTTTTCCTCCATATCGCTGACTAGCTCCAACACTTACCTACACACTAATTTCCTTTTGACTTTACACTTAAGGCTCTGCCTCCCCCCCCCCTTCTTCCCTTACCCCTACATTTACCTCTACTCATTATACGGTTACCTTACGCTAGCTCATTCCCCCCTCCCTATCCTCATCCCTTCTCTCTTTATAACCAAAGCGGCTCTGGTCCGCTGTATCCCCCCCCCTGAAAAACATATTTTAGAAAGCGAAGCTAACAACAGTCCCCCTTGTCGGCAATCAGCATCCACTTACATCTTACCGACGCCAATCCCCTCCCCCCCCTTTTTTTTTTTTTTCCTCCTCTTCCCCCTCCCTTCCTTTCTCTCCATCCCTCCCTCACTCATAGCATACAATTCAGCTCTGCAATGAAGGGTCTACATATCCTAACTCTCAATGTCCAGGTACTAAACTCCCCCACCAAACGCAGTTTGCTATTATCCTCCTTACGCAAAAGTCACATCGACATTGCCTTCATACAAGAGACACACTGGACCCCCACACATGGCATTCGCTACACCTCCAAACACCACCCCATACTTCTCGAAGCCACATTCCCATCGAAATCTAGAGGAGTCGCTATCTATATAGGCAAAAATATCCACTATGATCCGATTTATACCGAATCAGACCCCCAAGCACGCTTCATCATAGCTATCTGCAAGTTAAACACTCACCTAGTGACCCTCCTCAACATATATGCCCGAAAATTAAACAACTGAAATTCCCTAGAACTCTCCTCAAGTCGGTAGCGGCTATTCAACAAGGTGACCTCATACTAGGGGGAGACTTCAATCTAATCTGGGACGTACAAACAGACAGACGAGGGCCTCCCCTCTCTAGAAATGACAGAGGGACTCACTCTCTATCATCAGCCTTCCAATCACTAATAGCACAATATGAGCTATACGACGTATGGCGTGCCCTGCACCCACAAGATAAAGAATTCACCTTCTACTCATCCCCACACAAGTCGCATACGCGCATAGCTTACTTCTTTGCGCATGCTAAATTCCTGGACACCATTCATTCCGCATCTATCTCCCCCATCTCTTGGTCGGATCAGATAGCCCCTATTCTCTGCAAATTCTTCCAGGAGGTATACTCAGGAGCATCTTTTACAGCTGAATTCTTAGAAGCAGTGATAGTCACTATTCTAAAACCTGGTAAACCCGCTGATCTCTGCAGCAGCTATCGGCCGATCTCATTAATTAATCTCGATACAAAAATATACGCCAAACTTTTGGCCAATAGGGTCACTAAGGTCATTCCCTCCCTTATAGCTGGTGATCAAGTCGGATTTATTCCGAACAGAGAAGGTGTCGATGCGACTAGGCGAATACTGGATGTCCTCCATCTGGCGGGTCGTCGGGGGTGCTCCCTTTCTGGCCCTGTCACTAGACGCAGAAAAAGCGTTCAATAGGGTCAGGTGGGAGTTCCTGTGGGAGACCATGGACACCTTTGGTTTCCCCGCCCCCTTTATAAGTGCAGTGAAAACCCTCTATAATCACCCGACGACTGTTGTTTGAGGAGTGGGGTTCCAGTCCTCCAAATTCACCATAGCAAACGGCACCAGACAGGGATGTCCCCTCTCCCCACTCCTGTTTGCCCTCACCATAGAACCCCTACCTCAATCTATCAGACATGAACCTCAAGTTGTGGGGCGTGTCATAGGGCCGCATATCCATAAAATCTCCCTCTATGCGGATGACATCACTCTCTTCCTGACATCACCCAACACTTCCCTCACTGCAGTCTTTACCATCTTAGAAAAGTTCGGCACCCTGAGCTTTTATAAACTCAATGTGACCAAAACTGAAGCCCTCCCCATAAACATCCCTCCAGGAGCTCTAACCTCTCTTCAGTCAACCTATCATTTCCAATGGAAAAATACTTCACTCAAGATCCTGGGGGTCCACCTTAGTCCAGACCCTACCGACACTATAGCACAGAATTACACTGACAGACTCCCAGAGTTCAAGAGACTTCTTGAGTCATGGGAATTCCGCAAAATCTCATGGACAGGTCGCATTGCAGCGATAAAGATGTCTTTCCTCCCCAAGATTACATACCTCCTAAGATCTATTCCATATAACATCCCGAGAGCACTCCTTAACAGATTCCAAAGCTTGATTACCTCTTATGTATGGAGAGACCGACGGCCTAGAATGTCGGGTCGCACTCTTGAAAAGCCGATCTTACAAGGAGGCCTAGCTCTCCCGAACTTGATCTCGTACTACAATGCCGCTAGATTATCACACATTCTCCGCTGGAATGACCCCGAGAGACAACTTAGCTGGTACTCCTCATTACTGCCTTCGAGTATAACCCTCTCTGACATAATATGGATTCCCCCTCACCACAGACGAGCCATTGATGACCTACACCCTGTTTTTAAACATGTCCTACGATTTTGGGATCAGATCAGACATAACCCAGACATATCTCCTCACCCTTCCCCCGCTATGACAATCCCTGCTGCGCTTTACTGTCTCCCAGACTCTCACTACGACCTATGGCCACAGTTGCGAACACTCCAGATCTCAGATTTCTATGAGGAAGACAAATGGCTATCACACCCAGAAATTTGCACTAAACTTCGACTCCCACCCAAATTGCATTTTGAGGGATTTCGTTTAAGCACTCGACTACGCACATGGGGTTATCCCAAACAGACATTGCGTCCAATGACCACCTGGGAGAAGTCTTGGTATGGGGCTCATGGTCTCAGACACCTCTTATCCTTCTACTACAGTATACTCACTAACCCGACTCCCTCACATAAAATCTCCCAGCATCATGCCTGGGAGAAAGAAATAGGTTTTGCAGTTACCATAGAGGTTTGGCATACTAGAATCAAAATAAAGAAAAAGATCCTCAATTGTGCCACACTCTGGGAGCTACATTATAAGATCCTGGTGTGGTGGCACCTTGTCCCAACTATACTACACATGATATGCCATTCGCAATCTCCTGAGTGCTGGAGAAGATGCAGATTGCTTGGCTCCCCGCTCCACATCTGGTGGTCTTGTCCAGTAATTCAGCCATTGTGGAAAAAAATATTTGCACTTCTCCAGACACTTGGCCTCACCCCCCCATTTACCCCTGAAGTAAATCTCTTGCACATGCAGATGCCCAACCTCACCTCTTCGGGAGAAGCACTCACAATCTATGTCCTCATGGCCACAAAATTAGTCCTAGCAAGGAACTGGAAAAAAGAGGAACCCCCGACCCTCTACCAAGTAATCTCATGTGTACACTATATTGGCCAAATGGAACAATACTCGTACAGAGTGCTTGACAAGTCCGATGCTTTCCATGAAATATGGCTCCCATGGCTTACAAAATTTCCTAACTGGTCATCAAACCTCTAGATACCACCTCAGGCCCGCTGACCACCTTCCTTCTCCTCTTCCCACATCCCCCCCCCCTTTTTTTTTTTTTCTCCCTTCTCACACCTTCCACGCTCACTTACCATGAATCTTCTCGCCCTATAAACTAACAGAATCAGAGCACCAATACTATCATACTCAAAACCACAGACACGGTACCTAAACTTCTACCCACAGCATATCACTTTCAGAAAAGAGACCATATCTATGCCTGTATTCATTCTTGTTTTTATTTATCATTGTCTACATACGTCCACAAATGTTCGATTTGTAATATTCAAACCTGTACTGCAACTATATATCTTTATAACCTCAAATTTGTATCTTTAGGCAATGTTGTAATATATTATTTTGTCTCAATAAAAAATAGACATGTGCGATTCGTTTCGGTTCAATTCGGAAATTCGGAAAATTTGGCAAATTCGGCGATTCGGATCGAACCGAATTTCCGAATTAAAATTCTGCCGAATTTTCCGAACCGAATCGAATCGATTCGTAAATTCGGATGGCCATTGGGATTACACTAGTATTGTACAGTATGTTAGGTTAACACCTAATATACAGTATAATACTAGTCTAATCCCACCTAACACTTACCGAAATGCCCAATTTACGAACCGAAATGAACCGAATCCAGCCGAATTTCTTCGAATCCGAATGAATCCGAAACGAATCCAAAACGAATCGATTCAGAATTTTCCGAATTCAAATCGATCCGAACCGAACTTCGAAAAATTCCGAATCGATCCGAACCGAATTTTTTCGCCATGCACATGTCTAATAAAAATTTTCTGTTTAAAAAAAAAAAATTCTGGTGTCCCTTTAAATGAAATGCTCTGTCTGAACCATGAAATAATGCATCAGTCAAACTGCAAGTACTTGGTGTGAGTTAATGTTTATAAAATGCTTAAAGGGTCATGAAACCCAATGTTTTAAACACTATTGTTTGCCAATTTTATGATTGATCCTCCATGGATCTAATTTGCATTTAACTATTTGGGAACCATTTCTGTCAATGTGAAAAACTTTCAAAGTTTACCTTGGAAAGATTACTTTTGACTTGGTATTGGTTTATGAGATTACTAATATGTCCCGATTAATTAAATTGTTTAAATGGTTTCTAGATATTATTCTTCTATATGTCTTATATATATCTTTCATCATTGAATCAACTGAACATTTTGGATTTACCATGCTTTTTAAATGAATTCCGACGTATCAATATTATCGTGTTTATTATGTTATTATGCATTGACTATTGTTTGTCTTTTATTATGACTTAAATATTTGTTTAGACTCTAGTTAATCCAGTATAACATAGATCAAACATTATCCCTAATGACTTTGTTGCCTAGTGAACAATCATATGTTCGTTCCTGACATAGTTTTACTCTGTTCTAGTCTCATTATCAATTGATGCTTACTTTCAAAAAATGATATGGATTTTATTTTACACTATATGGATAGCTATCTTTAATTGTTTGTTTAGTTCTCTGGGTTTAATTGGGTTAAGCACAAAGGTTTTGATTATTTTTTAAAGCAAAACAATACTGTCATAATAAAGTTACCATCACACAGGGGGCTCTTCTGGGCAAGCATGGTGACACCAAAGTCACTCTCAACCGTGATCTGCATTGAAAGTTGCATACATGTGCCCTGTTTTTTTTGTGTTGCCCTCTACAGTTTGCATAAGGAGTATTATATAATTGTTTCACACCAATTCTAGACCTGAGTAGAGATGAAATGAATGCAAACATATCTAAAAATGTGTTATTTGTTTATGAACAAATGAATGAATCACAATGGGAATGGATAAACGAATAAACAAATGTTGGAATGATTTAATGTCATTTATACATCCGTTCATATTCATTTATATGAGAAATACAGTCAAGAGAGAAGCCAATCACACGAGATCAGGAAGTCCAGAATTGATTGATTGCTGAAGCAGCCTGTCAGTGTCAAACCTGACAGTTATCTAAGAGTGATTTGTGCAATTTCTAACTTCTCATTGGCTGGGCTGAAAAAAAAAACACATTTAAAACCTGCCTGAACTAGCTCTGATCAGGAAAAATTTGGAGATTCAGTGTGTGAGCTTGGTTAATATATTTCGGCCTAACTGACCTAAGAGTGCGTGCGTGTGACTTTACGTTTACTTTTTTAAGCTGTCCAAAAAAACAAAAAACTATTACTTACTATTTTTATAGATCTCATACAATAATATTAAAAGTAATATTAAAGGGACACTGAACCCAATTTTTTTCTTTTGTAATTCAGATAGAGCATGCAATTTTAAGCAACTTTCTAATTTACTCCTATTATCAATTTTTCTTCGTTCTCTTGCTATCTTTATTTTAAAAAGAAGGCATCTTAGCTTTTTTTTTAAATTCAGAACTCTGGACAGCACTTTTTTATTGGCCGATGAATTTATCCACCAATCAGCAAGAACAACCCAGGTTGTTCACCAAAAATGGGCCAGCATCTAAACTTACATTCTTGCATTTCAAATAAAGATACCAAGAGAATGAAGAAAAGTTGATAATAGGAGTACATTAGAAAATTGCTTAAAATTCCATGCTCTATCTGAATCACAAAAGAAACATTTTGGGTTCAGTGGCCCTTTTTGTAAAATAAAACTCTTAATTATTGATGAAATTATTTTTTATATGTTCTGTAACTATCATTTGCATTAAAAATAATGATTCTTTTATTTTTTTTTAAATTGTTTCATTTAAGATTTGGGTTAAAATTTGTTGCATATTCTGCTGTCCATTGAAAGTAATGAATGAATTAATATTTGAATGAATGAATTAATATTTGTTAACAAATGAATATGTTAATGATTATTCATCCAAACAGATGAGCAAATGAACAAATTATCGGACCAAATTAATTATCAAAAATGAACAAAATAAATATTTCAGACAAAACGTCTAGTTCTGTGCAGATGATTCATACATCTTGATTGTGGCTGATATAATATACAGTATATATAATAGTATTTTAACTACCACAAATGTGTTTTGAACCTATGAACACCAATCAAAATATGTTTTGTTTTGCTGAGTTTCATTGAAGTAAGCCCAATATACACATAAACATTCAAATTAAACGACCAGTAAATACAGTAGATTTGCATAATCAACAAATGCATGATAAAAAGACATTGCAATAGCACTTAATCTAAGATTCAAATGAGTAGCAGATTTTTTTTCTGACAAATGTCAAAGTAATGTGTTTCCACTCCCCCTGTATCATGTGACAGCCATTAGCCAATCACAAATGCATATACGTATATTCTTTGAATTTTTGCACATGCTCAGTAGAAGCTGGGGACTCAAAAAGTGTAAATATAAAAAGACTGCACATTTGGTTAATGGAATTAAATTTGAAAGTTGTTTGAAATTGCATGCTCTGTCTAAATCATGAAGTTTAATTTTGAATTGAGTGTCCCTTTTAAGCTGTGTTAACGTGACAATGCTACCAATGGTCAGCATTGATAAATAAAACTGATGTCTGTGCTAAATGTTTTGTTTTTGGTGCTTCTATTTAAGTGTGCATTGGGCTGTAAGCAGTTATTGAAGTGTGTTTATATATGATTTACATAGAGCATGTAATTTTAAGCAACTTTCTAATTTACTCCTATTATAAATTTGTCTTCATTCTCTTGATATTTTTATTTGAATTTAAGCTTAAGAGCCGGCCCATTTTTGGTTCAACAGCTGGCCATCGCTTGCTGATTGGTGGCAAAAATGGGTCGACTCCTATGCTTACATTCCTGCTTTTTCAAATAAAGATACCAAGCGAACAAAGAAAAATTCATAATAGGAGTAAATTAGAAAGTTTAAAATGTCATGCTCTATCTGAATCATGAACGTTTAATTTTGGCTTGAGTATCCCTTTGTTACATTTTCTATTGAGTAATTGGTGATAATGATATAAATATAGTTATTTCAGTACATGTCATTTAATATTTATTTTTCAATGTTTGGTATAAGCTAGGACTAGTGTTAAATGACCCTTTAATGTAGCTGACCAGCGCTGCTACATGTTTTTTTTTTTTTTTTTTTTAATGAACCTATGGGCTTGTTGCCAATCAGAGGGTGTAGCAAGCCATTATCTTAATTAAAGGGACAGTCTAGTCCAAAATAAACTTTTATGATTCAGATAGAGAATGTCATTTAAAACAATTTTCCAATTTACTTTTATCACCAATTTTGCTTTGTTCTCTTGGTATTCTTAGTCGAAAGCTAAACCTAGGATATTATATAGTGATTCCTGGAGGGAAAGACTAAGAGGATGCGCTATTGATATCAATGGGTGAAGCTGGGTAAACTCTAGATTGGGGATATAAATCCCTGCATAAAATACACAAATAGAAATATATATATATAAGAGCTGGTTCAGATGACAACAATCAGTGTACAACTAGAAAATAATGTTATAAAATCAAAACAGATTATATCTGATTATATCTGGTAATGATCAAAAAATGTGATAAACAGTCAACAATCATATGACAAATTATTAAAAAAAGTTTGTGTGAATATCCAAAGTGCAATAGTGTTCTGTGAAAAAATATAGTCCAAATCTGGAACAAAAAAATATGTAGAAAAATAAAAAGTACTTGAGTGTCTAACGTATCCAAATCTGGAACAAGGAATGTATGGCAAATAGAAAGTACTTGGATGTCTGGTGTGCTCCACTTGTATCCACGGTGTGATGGGTCACGTGTCTAAAATGAAACATAAACAAGGGGCGCCAACATAGTGTAAATCGTATACACAAAACAAATGGTGAATAAAGTGTACAGTAAACTACTCACAAAGCTGGTGGCACCTTAAATCAATAAAGTGCAGACAGGCAGACTGACATTTATAATAGCAGTCAGTACACTGTGGGTCTCACCCAGGAGGCCCGCGGAGTACGTGTGGATGAGATGCAGCAGTGGCAAAACCTAAAAGCCGATGGCAAGGTGATGTGCTCTGGGAACAGGTGTGCCGGTGGTCTTGTAACACGGGTATTGGTCGCACTCTGCTTACACAATCAAAATTCGATCAAAAGTTGTTTAAAATTGTGTGTTCTACATGAATCATGAAAGAATTTGGGTCTTCACGTCCCTTTAAATGGACATTAAACCCAAAAAATTTCTTTCATAATTCAGACAGAGAATATAATTTTAAACAACATTCCAATTTACTTCTATTATCATTTTGCTTCATTCTTTAGATATCCTTTGTTAAAGAAATAGCAATGTACACGGGTGAGCCAATCAAATAAGGCATCTATGTGCAGCCACCAATCAGATGCTACTGAGAATATCTAGATATGCTTTTCAGGAAAGAATATCAAGAGAATTAAGCAAATTAGATAATAGAAGTAAATTAGAAAATTGTTTAAAATGGTATTCTCTACCTGAATCATGAAAGAAAACATTTGAGTTTAATGTCCCTTTAAGGTATACGTTTCTTATGTATGTGTTTGCAAACTGCTAAAAAAATATCCTTTAGGAATAATTAATAAATATTATGTTGTTCTACTCTCCAACTATAACCTGCAGCCATATTTTTTTCTCAAGTTTGGCAATCTGTCAATTATAGTATATTTTAAACCTATCAAGGTTGTGTCTATCAATACATAGTTCAATAGTGCGCTTCTAAGTGCAGCTAATGCAAGGAGATAAACGAAAGGCAATGCTGTCAATTAAATATGTCCATTCTACATTAAAGGTAAATAAAGTCATTAACAAATGGATGATAAAAAGATAATGCAATAGCACTTAGTCTGTACTTTAAATAAATAGTAGATTTATTCTGACAAAAATTCAGTTATGTCTATTTCCACGTTCTGTATCATGTGACAACCATCAGCCAATCACAAACACATATATATACGTATATTTAGTGAATTCTTGCACATGCTCAGTAGGAGCTGGTGACTCAAAAAGTGTAAATATAAAACGACTGTGCACATTTTGTTAATGGGAGTAAACCGGAAAGTTGTTTAAAATTGCATGCTCTATCTGAATCATGAAAGTTAAATTTTGACTTGGGTTTCTCTTTAACTACTCAAGTTCATTATATCTGTACTTTGTATAATACAAATTACCAGAAAGTAATATTTTTGCATATATGTAAAATTTTCCATTTATGAATTCAAAGAAAAGAAATGAACCATTTGTATTTTATTATTTTAATTAATGTTCCCAGTATAAATACATAGAATCAAAATTTGCATTCATTCTTCATAATTAAAGGAAAAACAAAATATTTTAGCACAGTTTTATATTTATCACAAAGGAAAACAAATTCTTCAGGGGACTCCAAAATCTGCCTAATATGGACAGAGGGAATATGAATGAATTTATGTAAGACAATGTATAAAAGATCAAAAAGAAATTGACATTTTTTTCTACAAGGCTTAGGGAGTTTGCATATTTGTATGAGCTAATAAGCACATTTTGACAAACTCTAGTCTTTTAACGAGCTGCTGAAAGCTGCTTAATTTTGCTGCATGCTTAAAATTTTTAGCATTAAAATCTAAAAATACATCTGAATTCATTTCTGTAACAATTTCTGCCTTACATTTCCTTAGTAACATCCATTAAACGTAATCTGGAATAAATTATTGAGTCATAGTTTTATATTTGTAATGAATTTTGATGTATTACAATAAAGATATGCACATACCAAGACAACACCATTCTGTGGACATTATACTAAAAATTGATTTCCCCCTAAGACATTAAATTATATGAAAAATAATTTTTGCAGTTTAATTACATATTTATTGCGGTCCACTTTTTATCATTTACCTCTGAAAATGTTGTTTTTTATCTGCCACTAGAGAGTTCATCCTGCAGATTTCAAATACCTGCTTCCCATGGTGAAGCTGACTGCTATTTGGCTTTTTATAGATTTCTATTAAATATTCCTTCCAGTCTGCACGTATTTCAACACTTTGCACACTCTCAATTTAAACCAGATGCAAGAAAGCTGGATTTACACTTCTGTGGGCCCTAAGCAGAAGTTACCCAGTTCCAAGCATTGTGCTTGTACCAGTTACATCCAAACATATGCATTCACTGATTCCATTCCTAACAGGTACGGAACACATTGGTGCAGCAGGTGCAGTGGCACAGGGCCCAATTGCTGGGGGGCTGATACTAGCTTGTCTCTACATATGAGTGTGCAGAATGTGTAAAATCCTAATGCAGGAGAGACTTTTATTAGTGCAGGTTGCAGATCTATCTATCTATCATCGATTAAAGTTTATACATACGCCAGGATTTCCTTGTGTACTTCATCCTCCATTGTAAATTTTTACATAGCAGAGAGCTCTCTTTTTTTTTAAATGGGCGATATCTTGACACTTTCAGGGTCAGCCCCTTTATCTATAGAATTCCATGTAGGCTGCCCCTGCAAATGTTGAACTGGAAAACAAGTCTAGGCCGGCTAATTTTTTAGAATTGGCCTCTCAGTCTGCAGGCAGCTATTGAAAAGAATAAGTCTAAGGGGTCTATTTAACAAATGTCTGTCCGACATGATCTGATCACCGGATCAAGTCCGACAGACATCGCTGAATGCGGATACCAATGCGCTCTCCGCATTCAGCATTGCACCAGCAGCTCTTGTGAACTGCTGGTGTAATGCCGCCCCCTGCAGATTTGTAGCCAATTGGCCACTAGCAGGGGGTGTCAATCAACCCGATCGTATTCGATCGGGTTGATTTTACGCAATCTCTGTCCGCCTCCTCAGAGCAGGTGGACAGGTTATGGAGTAGCGGTCTCCTTTATAACTGGTGTTTCTGGTGAGTCTGAAGGCTCGCCAGAAACACGGCCCTTAAAGCTTCATACGGCCCCTTTATGTTTGAGACCCTAACTATTTTGAAATATTATAATATCAAATTATTAACAGATGCTATATGATAACTATCTAAGGCCTACAAGTCCATAGCCATGTGCACTCTAGATTTCATAATGTAGATGAGAGGGACATGATACCCAAATGTTGAAGCACATGAAAGTGATGCAGCATAGCTGCAAATAGCTGACTAGATTATGTAAAAAGGAAGATATTTTACCTCCAATTTCCTGAGTATTCACACCCCACTGTAAAGAGACTTTAAGCAGCCAGTCAGGATGCTTGTCCCACGACAAGCTAGGGAGTTTGCATCTGTCATGTGCAGTCATGTTATTTTCCTATTCAGTTTAAGTAAATTCTATGAAATCTCATCACCCACAACAAAGCGCAGAACCTGAAGAATAATAATTAATTAAATAGCAAAAAAGGTATATTCAGATTTATAAAAAAGTAAAATAATTTAAAGTGAAATTGAAATAAGTGTACTCAAAAGAACACAGATAACCTACAATAAACAGGCAACTTTCCTCGATGAAAGAGCATTAAAGAAGGGTCAAAATAAAAATAACTTAAATAATATATAAGAAATAACATTCTTACAAACAATCGTGATTTATTTATCCTATATAATAAAAGGCCAAGTGTGCTTGTCCGAAGCTATCATGCGCAGTAGAGACTGCGCGCGAGGACAAACACACCTGGCCTTCCAACTAACCTGGTGTTGTGTGGTGGAGTGGGCGTGACCGGGCGGGTGTGGAGTAGGCGTGACCGGGAGGGTGAAGGATGGGCGTGTGTGACGTGGGCGGGATGGGCATGACACGGGAAGGCAAAAGAGAGGGGGAGAGAGACAGCAAAAGAGAGGGGGGAGAGAGACAGCAAAAGAGAGGGGGGGGAGCACAAAAGAGAGGGGGGAGAGAGCACAAAAGAGAGGGGGGAGAGATAGCAAAAGAGAGGGGGGAGAAACAGCAAAAGAGAGGAGGGAGAGAGCACAAAAGAGAGGGTGGAGAGAGCACAAAAGAGATGGGGGAGAGTGCACAAAAGAGAGGGGAAGAGTGCACAAAAGAGAGGGGGGAGAGAGTGCAAAAGAGAGGGGGGAGAGAGCACAAAAGAGATGAGGGGGAGAGCACAAAATTGAGGGGGGAGAGAGCGCAAAAGAGAGGGGGAGAGAGCGCAAAAGAGAGGGGGAGAGAGCTCAAAAGAGAGGGGGAGAGAGCGCAAAAGAGAGGGGGAGAGAGCACAAAAGAGAGGGGGAGAGAGAGCAAAAGAGAGGGAGAGAGACAGCAAAAGAGAGGAGAGAGAGCAAATGAGAGGATAAAGAGCAAACGAGAGGGGGAAGAGAGAGGGCAAAAGAGAGGGAGAGAGAGAGCAAACGAGAGGATAGAGAGCAAACGAGAGGGGGGAAGAGAGTGAGCAAAAGAGAGGGAGAGAGACAGCAAAAGAGGGGGAGAGAGAGCAAAAGATAGGGGGGAGAGAGAGAGAGAGCAAAAGAGAGGTGGGAGAGAGAGAGCAAAAGAGAGGGGGAAGAGAGAGCAAAAGAGAGGGGGGAAGAGAGAGAGTAAAAGAGAGGGGGGAGAGAGAGAGCGAAAGAGAGGGGGGAGAGAGAGAGAGTAAAAGAGAGGGGAGAGGGAGCAAAAGAGAGGGGAGAAAGAGAGGGGAGAAAGAGAGAGCAAAAGAGAGGGGGGATAGAGAGAGCAAGGGGTGGGGCCGCTGTACTGCAAAAAATGGCCCGTGTACACGGGCTTTAGGACTAGTTCTGATATAATAGGATAACAACAATAAAACCATTAACCGGTGGCTAAAGTTAAGATTGATAAATAAAGTGAAAATTATATTTTCGCAAGAAAACTAGGTCAGCCATTCGCTTGACATCGCAAAAAAACTTTGCCTGAATGTCTCTAGAATTTTGATAAATACTGGTGACATTTTTGGCTTCACACATTACTTTTGCAGAAATAATCGTGACTTTTTAGGCACATTTTTTCGGGGCTTAAAAATTTTTGGACTTAGTATGTGCAAGAGTTCACAGTGTATACATATATATGTGTCTGTGATTTGCCAATGATTGTCGCATGGTACAGGAGGTAGGGAGATCAAACAAATGTAAAATTTGTCATAAAAAATATATATTCCGGGTTTGAAATTCAGAGTAATTGCTATTGCATTGTTTTTATTATGCATTTGTTGATTATGTAATTCTGCTGTGTTTAATGGTCTTTTTAAATTGATAGATAGGATTCATGGTCTAGATATAATGAGGTAGATTTATCATACCCCGGGTGGACATGATTTGCTATAGCGAATCATGTGCGCCCTGCATTGCATTTAACATTGCATATTAGTTCACCACAATCGGCCACTAGCAGGAGGATGTCAATAAAACCCGATCATATACAATCGGGTGGATTGCTGTCCGCAGCCTCAGAGGCAGCGGACGAGTTAACGAGCAGCGGTCTTAAGACTGTTGCTTCTTAACTCCTGTTTCCGGCGAGCCTGAAGGCGAGCATAGAAACAGGTGTATTCGGCCCTTAATAAATCAGCCCCATAGACTTTGTGTCTTTAATGTGTTTCATGAATGCTCATAGCTTCCTGTGCATTCACAGTACCCTTCATCGCTACAGGACTCATATTGCTGTACTTGCAGGATATGTCTTGAAATTCTGGTAAAGCAGCTTAAAATTCTATAACATTAAAGGGACAAGAAACCCAAAACTTTTCTTTTATAATACAGATGATACCAATACAATTTTAAACAACATTTCACTTATATTATCTAATGTGCTTCGTTCTTTAAGTATCCTTTGTTAAAGAATAGCAATCCACATGGGTGAGCCACTAACACGAGGCATCTATGTGAAGCCACCAATCAGCAGCTACTGAGCCTATTTAGATATGCTTTTCAACCAAGAATATCAAGAGAATGAAGCAAATTAGAGAATAGAAATAAATTGGAAAGTTTTTTTTTAAATTGCACGCTCTTTCTAAATGACGAAAGAAAACATTTTAGTTTCATGACTTTTTGATGTATACAAAATTAGAAGTTTGATGCATTTATAAGAAAATAATTGACCATAAAATCCCTTATTTCGTAGGCAAAAAAACAACAGCACAATTTTACAAGGACATAAAAGTCCAAATTGTTTTTTAATGATTCAGATAGAACATGTAATTTTAAGAGACTTTTCAATTTACTGCTATTATCAAGTTTATTTCATTCTTATAGTAGCCTTTGTTGAAAAGGATACCTAGATAGGCTCAGGAGCAACAATGCACTACTGGTTGCTAGTTGGTGATTGGTGGCACTGGCTATACAGACATTGGGGCATATTTATCAAGCAGTTATGAAGCAGCGGTCACAAAGATCGCTGCTCCATAACCTGTCCGCCTGCTCTGAGCAGGCAGACAGACATCGCCGGAAATCAACCCGAACGCGTACGATCAGGTTGATTGACACCCCCTGCTGGCGGCCCATTGGCCGCGAGTCTGCAGGGGGCGGCGTTGCACCAGCAGCTCTTGTGAGCTGCTGGTGCAATGCTGAATACAGCAAGCGTATTGCTCGCCGTATTTAGCGAGGTCTGTTGGACTTGATCCGCACTGTTGGATCAGGTCCGACAGACCTTGATAAATTGGGGCCATAGGCTCCACAGCTGTGTTCATTTAACCCCCAGCATTGCATTGCTGCTCTGGAACTGACCAAATATGTGTTAAACTCCTTTGCAGTTATATGCAATATTAAAATAATTATATGCTCCAAAACACAAGAGCATTTTCTTTATGCACATTTATGTCCCTTTAATAACAATTCAAACTTTCAAAGTTCCACACATCATGCTAACAAAGTGACAAGCTACTTGAAATATGTGGTATGTTTATCCTATCCCCTTTAAAGGGACAGTCTACTCCAGAATTTTTATTGTTTAAAAAAATTAAATAATCCCTTTATTTCCCATTCCCCAGTTTTGCATAACCAATGCGGTTATATTAATATAATTTTTACTTCTGTGATTACCCTGTATCTAAGCCTCTGCAGACTGCCCCCTTGTTTCAGTTCTTTTGAAAGACTTGGATTTTAGCCAATCAGTACCCTTTCATAAGTAACTTCACAGGCGTGAGCACAATGTTATCTATATGGCACATATGAGCTAACAACTCTAGCTGTGAAAAACTATCAAATGCGTTGTGATAAGGGGTGGCCTTTAAGGGCTCAGAAATTAGTATATGAACCTACCTAGGTTTAGTTTTCAACTAAGAATACCAAGAGAACAAATTAAATTTGATGCTAAAAGTGAATCGGAAATTTGTTTAAAATTGCATGCCTATCTGAATCACGAAAGATTAATTTTGACTATATTGTCCCTTTAACTGTAGTCAGTTAGGCTAGCTATAAATAAGTTTGTGCACTGTTCTAAGCAATCATGTGTAGTTTGTAGCTAGGTCAGGAAATCTGAAGCATTTTGTAGCATACTTAGGTTACATAATTTTAGCTCCAGCAAAAACAATGTGCTTACACCAAAATCAAGCAAAAATAAATAACTACTGTGTAATGTAATATATTCATTAAATAGTTATTATATTCTGAGTTTTGTAAGTACCTATAATACAAATTTCTAATGATCACATTTTGATTTTAGTATGATTTATATTTGCTTCAGATGGAATGCCCTGGAAGAGCTGGTTACCACCATGTTCAACCTTGTAGTACCAGCAAGGTAACGCTTTCCTTAGAGACTTATTATTTTTATGAAAGGATACGGTTCCTATTGCATGGTGTGTGTATACTGCTTCAGTATGGAAGTCCAGAGAGGTTTGTTGAATCTAGGCCAATGTCACTATTTTTAAGCATTCATTTAATTAGATTACTTATTTTTCATATATTTTCTGTGCATTCCCCAAAAATTATGTCCCTAACTGGGACAAATAATAGGAAAATTCATAAAATATTAATAGTGGTTAGGTGTGAATTGGTCCCCTGAGAAATTATTTTACTTGAAAAACATAACTGCGGTAGCCCATGAACTGAAGAACTCTTAGTTAAATGGGGGGTTCTCAAAAACTCTCAGATTGGATTTAAAAAATCTTAGACCTCACAAGGGCTGACCTCACTGAATTATTTAAGGATAAGGGTCAAAATCTAGAAATTTAGAAGGCTTTGTAAATAACAGGCTTTTTCTCATGGATAGTAATCAATCTGTTTCATACATATACAAATTATTTTTCATGCATATTCAAATTAAACTATGTGATTTCAGTGTAGTTTAACTACAGATTTACTGTGTGTTGCTTTTTACCCAGTTAAATAAATGTATTGTGTGTTGTAAATAACCTTCATCACTACGCAGCTGGCAAGATAAATCAGTGAGACAGGCAGGAGTAACTTAGAGTATAAAGTAATTTATGAATGAACTTCAGACACACCCTAGGAATATCCCTGACCAACCTATGGAATGCTATTCTTTTACATTTGCTCTTACAAATGCACACATATGATGACCGTATTTATCATTTAAAATGTGCCTAAAATTGGACAAGTTTGACTGTAAAATTCTCCTACTCTGTTTCTCTTCTCCTGGGCACACAGGTGCGCCAAAAAAAAGGTTAAATTAGATTGTTTTAGTCATATTTTCTATAGTACGCCTCATTAATTCAACTAGTTACAAATGTATCATATCTTTTTTCCTATAGCGGACTAACAGCTCTCCTGCAAAGGCAGGGCTGACAGTTTACCAAAACTACTTGTGGAGAACACTTTTAGAAATCTATTCTCTATCAGTTGTAGAAGCAATGTTAAAAAAAAAAGGCTCAACAAAGGTCAAAAATAATAGATAATGAAGTGCAATAATGATGTATATTGGAGTGCAAAATATATATATATATATATATATATATATATATATATATATATATATATTGGTGCACAAAAAACATAATATCTATTGGGGTGCAAAAATAAAATATAAAAAGTGGCTCAAAAATAGAGGTTCAAAATAATGAAAACAGATCTATTTTCTTCCATGACTGTTTGTTGAAAAAGGAAGTTAACAAAGCTACTAGTGGGGCAGTAAAAATATTGTTATTGGTTCGTATATCACTTACATGAAGAATAGTTGCTTATTTTCTTTGATAAATAAGGCACATAATCTGACAGGAGAAATTTATCTTTAAATCTCCTCAGCTTGCCCATGGAAAAGCGCAACCCCCATTATTTTTTTAGAAATTTGAGTGCACAGATGCACTTCTCTAAAGGTGAGATGAGGAGAACTCAAAGGAGAATTACCCATAGAATTCTCCTTGAGCTTGATAAATCTTGCTCAAAGTGCACATCACTTTGTAAAAGATACCTGGAACTAGAACTATACAAAGTCCTAATTTCGTAGACGCTTGTGAGGTTGCATAGACGTTGATAAGACGAGATCATGTTCTAAATTCATTAACCATAACTTCACTATCATCTGTTAGTGAGCACCCCTACTAGTATTAACATCTATAATTGCGTGAGGTGCCCTCTACATCATATCTTGGATATGAACGGCGCAATCACATATACGGAGCAGGTTTCGGCGCAAGCGTGGGAACCCGCGCCGCCCATAATTTCACCTTACATATACTGCGCCGTTAGATGCTAAAGTGCCGTAAGTCAGATAAACTAGCGATGTCCAGAAATGAGCGTAAATACAAATTTCTGGAGTCGCTAGTGACTTACGGCACTTTAGAAACTGCCGGCGCCAAAGAAAAGTAAATAAAATAACAAATCTCCTGTAAAAGTCTAACACGCCTCATAAAAAATAAGCCTGACACGTAAAACCCCTATATCCGCAATCCCCCCTCTCATTACTAATATTAAATGTATTAACCCCTAAACCGACAACCCCCCCAACGCAATATGCCTATTTAACCCCTTAATGATCACAATGTACCCTGTATGTCACTGGTCGTTAATGGTTTTTTCAGGACATAATAGCGCAAGTCTAGCAAGAACACGCTATTAATGCACTCCCTCCAGCAGGCTTTGTGGAATAGAGCTGTCTCAACGCTGGTGGCAAGACCGCGCTATAAAACAATCAAGTCCCAAAAAAAGGCCAGTGACATACAGGGTACGTCGCTGGTCCTTAAGGGGTTAAACTATTAACCCCTATATCCGCAATCCCCCCTCTCATTATTAATATTAAATGTATTAACCCCTAGACCGACAACCCCCCCAAAACAATATGCCTATTTAAACTATTAACCCCTATATTCACCATCAAACCCACACCACAAGTAATAACTAAATAATTAACCCCTAAACCGCCATACCCCAAAACACAATTAACCTATTCAAGTATTAACCTCTAAACCACCATAGCCCACATAGCCTATTAAATGTATTAACCCCTAATCTGCTGCTGCCAACATCGCCGCCACTATAATAAAGTTATTAACCCCTAAACCTAAGTCTAACCCTAACCCTAACACCCCCTAACTTAAATGTTATTTAAATAAATCTAAATAAAATTACTATTATTAACTAAATTATTCCTATTTAAAACTAAATACCTATAAATAAAGCCTAAGATACCTACAATATAATTAATAATTACATTATAGCTATTTTAGGATTTATTTTTATTTTACAGGCAACTTTGTATTTATTTTAACTAGGTACAATAGTTATTAAATAGTTATTAACTATTTAATAGCTACCTAGTTAAAATAAATACAATTTTACCTGTTACAATTACACCTAACACTATCATTAAATAAATTAAATTAATTAACTACAATTACCTAAAATTAAATACAATTAAATACAATTAAATAAAACAAACTAAAGTACAAAAAAAACCCCACTAAATTGCAGAAAATAAAAAAAATTACAAGAAGTTTAAACTAATTATACCTAATCTAAGCCCCCTAATAAAATAAAAAAGCCCCCCAAAATAATAAAATTCCCTACCCTATAGTAAATTACAAATAGCCCTTAAAATGGCTTTTTGCGGGGCATTGCCCCAAAGTAATCAGCTCTTTTACCTGTAAAAAAAAGATATAGAACCCCCCCAACATTAAAACCCACCACCCACACACCCAACCCTACTCTAAAACCCACCCAATCCCCCCTTAAAAAAACCTAACACTACCCCATTGAAGATCTCCTTACCTTGAGCCGTCTTCACCCAGCCAGGCACAAGTGGACCTCCAGAGGGGCAGAAGTCTTCATCCGATCCAGCCAGACGAGGACATCCAGACCGGCAGAAGACTTCATCCAGGCGGCATCTTCTATCTTCTTCCATCCGGAGCGGAGCGGGTCCATCTTGAAGACATCCGACGCAGAGCATCCTCTTCCATCCGACGGCGACTGAAGGTTCCTTTAAATGACATCATCCAAGATGGCGTCCCTTCAAATCAATCAGAATTAAGGTAGGAAAAATCCTATTTGCCGATGCAATCTGCCAATAGGATTGAGCTTGCATTCTATTGGCTGATTGGAACAGCCAATAGAATGCGAGGTCAATCCTATTGGCTGATTGGATCAGCCAATCGGATTGAACTTCAATCCTATTGGTTGATTGCATCAGCCAATAGGATTTTTCCTACCTTAATTCCGATTGGCTGATAGAATTCTATCAGCCAATTGGAATTGAAGGGACGCTATATTGGATGACGTCAATTAAAGGAACCTTCATTCTTCAGTCGCCGTTGGATGGAAGAGGATTCTCCACGTCGGATGTCTTCAAGATGGACCCGCTCTGCTCTGGATGGAAGAAGATAGAAGATGTCGCCTGGATGAAGACTTCTGCCGGTCTAGATGTCCTCCTCTGGCCGGATCGGATGAAGACTTCTGCCCCTCTGGAGGTCCACTTGTGCCCGGCTGGGTGAAGACGGCTCAAGGTAGGGAGATCTTCAAGGGGGTAGTGTTAGGTTTTTTAAGGGGGGATTGGGTGGGTTTTAGAGTAGGGTTGGGTGTGTGGGTGGTGGGTTTTAATGTTGGGGGGGGTTGTATATATTTTTTTACAGGTAAAAGAGCTGATTACTTTGGGGCAATGCCCCGCAAAAAGCCCTTTTAAGGGCAATTTGTAATTTAGTATAGGGTAGGGAATTTTATTATTTTGGGGGGCTTTTTTATTTTATTAGGGGGCTTAGATTAGGTGTAATTAGTTTAAATTCTTGTAATTTTTTTATTTTCTACAATTTAGTGGGGGGGTTTTTTGTACTTTAGTTTATTTTATTTAATTGTATTTAATTTTAGGTAATTGTAGCTAATTAATTTAATTTATTTAATGATAGTGTAGTGTTAGGTGTAATTGTAACTTAGGTTAGGTTTTATTTAACAGGTAAAATTGTATTTATTTTAACTAGGTAGCTATTAAATAGTTAATAACTATTTAATAACTATTGTACCTAGTTAAAATAAATAGAAAGTTGCCTGTAAAATAAAAATAAATCCTAAAATAGCTATAATGTAATTATTAATTATATTGTAGGTATCTTATGGTTTATTTATAGGTATTTAGTTTTAAATAGGAATAATTTAGTTAATAATAGTAATTTTATTTAGATTTATTTAAATAATATTTAAGTTAGGGGGGTGTTAGGGTTAGGGTTAGACTTAGGTTTAGGGGTTAATAAATTTATTATAGTGGCGGCGACGTTGGCGGCGGCAGATTAGGGGTTAATACATTTAATAGGCTATGTGGGCTATGGCGGTTTAGGGGTTAATACTTGAATAGGTTAATTGCGTTGTGGGCTATGGCGGTTTAGGGGTTAATAATTTAGTTATTACTTGCAGTGTGGGTTTGATGGTGGTTTAGGGGTTAATAGACTTTATTAGTTATTGCGGTGGGGGATTGCAGTTGACAGGTAGATAGACATTGTGCATGCGTTAGGTGTTAGTTTATTTTTGCAGGCATTTTCAGGAATTACGTTGCTCCCATACTCAGCGCAAGGCCTGCTACGGCTGCCTTTTATGGCGAGGTAAAAATGGAGTAAGATTTCTCAATTTTCGCAATGTAAGGCCTTGCGCTGGATATTGGATACAGATTTACGACGCGGTCCCATGTTAGCCTATGGGAGTAATAATTGCGAGCGACGGGTGAAATATACGCGCGTATTTTGTATGCTACGTCGTATATGTAATACCAAAATCGCGTAAAATCTGGCGTCGCCAGCTTTTGCGGGCGACGCTGCATATGTAATGGAGGCCGAAATGTGAACTGATTGCAAAGAACAATCATAAAAAATTCAACAATTTTGGAAAGATACTTGAAACACTGTTATTGCAAATGTTTGTGTCAAATATTTACATATCCATTAGGTTATGGAAAGTGATCTTGCAGGATAGAACAATTGTAGATGATAGTGGGTATTTCAGAGGAGGGTCAGAATTTTTCACCTACGCTAATGTCACGCATGCAGAATTAATTAAGAGTCTATTGTCCTGGTGAAATATTTTATCTCGCTATCATGTTGTAAAGCTAACTAAATTATCTTGATTGTATTCCTTTTCTTCTGCTTTTTTAAAGTTGTTGTTTTTTTTGTTTTTACATATGTTAGAGCGGACTGCTAGGATAATCCTTAAAGGGACAGTCTACACCAAAATGTGTATTGTTTAAAAAAATAGATAATCCTTTTATTACCCATTCCCCAGTTTTGCATAACCAACACGGTTATATTAATACACCTTTTACCTTGTGATTACCTTGTATCTAAGCCTCTGCAGACTGCATCCTTATCTCAGTTCTTTTTACAGATTTCCATGTTAGCCAATCAGTGCTGACTCATAAATAACTTAACGGGAGTGAGCAAAATTATAAATTAGCATATGAGCCTACATAGGTATAGCTATCAACAAAGAATACCAAGAGAACAAAACAAATTTGATTACAAAATTAAACTGTAAAGTTGTTTAAAATTGCATGCCCTATCTGAATCCTGAAAGTTTAATTTTGACTAGACTATCCCTTTAAGTACCCCTATCCTAGATGCTTGTAGAATAAGTGGTTTTAAAGGGACATGGAAGTCTAAATTAAACTTTTGTGATTCAGATACAATGAAAAAGGGTCATACTCAGGCAGGTTCAGGGGCATACATGGGACTTTACATTATTACAAACACTGCTGCATTATAGTGTTCAAGATATGTGTATGCCCGAGCCTACCTAGGTATTCTGTCCTTGGTACTAAAAGTAAATTGTAAATTTTAATTTTGACTCCACATCCCTTTAAGAAGTTGTTCTCATATCGGCTGAAGTCTATTTATTTCTCTTATCTGTTGGGTAATCGTAGATAGCTACATTACAGGCACCTTTTATCTAGCATGCTTTGAGAGTGTGTATAGGGCTTATATTTTCCTCCAGTACCAGTAAGTGTTCATACAATATTTACTAAGCCTCCTGCTAGACATTTTATAGTGCTAGAAGACCTGCTACCATGAATTGATTTAAGACGACTGTAAGGTACATTATACGGATACCAAAATGTCATTGCAGAAGGCTGCATAATTGATTCTCTTGCGTTTGAAAATATATACCAATTAATCTCATCTATATTTAGCAGATCAACAAAATACCCTTTAACTCTTTTTTAAAATATATTAATTCAACAAACTTACAGTACCATATCTTTGTCAAAATTTGCATTATATTTCAGTATATCATAGTAAATAACACAACTAAGCAAAATAAAATAAATATAACAATGGTGAAGCTTAGAAATTTATGATTGGACACTGTTTGTGGTTATAGTATAGCCTTCTTATTAAACATAATGGGCTAGATTACAAGTGGTGCGCTGATAGCACATGCACGATATTGTAATATTGTGCCTGTGCTAACTTGTGTTCATATTACAAGATGTAAGTAAACACGACCGCACAAGCGCAAATTTAGTCCCCTCGTTAAATAAAAAGTTACACCAAACCCAACATAAATACATTAAAATAAAGTGTAACACTCATATATACACTATCTGATAATAATTATTCATATATATATATTAAAAAATATACAAGGTATTTGAATGGAAAGGATTATAATGTATATATGCATACATGTACATGTCTAAATATGTGAATGCACGTGTGTATATATATATATATATATATATATAGATATATATATATATACCCTGGACCCTGATCCAGTGGAGGGGATCCGCTGGTGGGGAACTCGGAAGTGCCCACAACGTCTACAATTCATTGTCACCCCCATAGCAGATGATACCAGTTTTTCTGAAATCTGGGAAGTATGCCATATAGAAGGGGATGGAAGAGGTTGGCTTTATTCCTTCTCCCCCTCTATGGATGTTACTAAAGGAACATTGCGCCATTTTGGATGGGACTTACAATATATGTTTGTTATGTGCCTTTCAAAATAAGAGTTTATTTCACTAGTAGGAGATACAGTGCTATCTGTACATTTTTCTTTTAATTTGTACCTGGTTATGGATACTGTGGGGCCCATTTATCAAGCTCCGTACGGAGCTTGAGGGCACATTTTTCTGGCGAGTCTTCAGACTGCTGCTCCATAACCTGTCCGCCTGCTCTGAGCAGGCGGACAGACATCGCCGCAATTCAACCCGATCGAGTACGATCGGGTTGATTGACACCTCCCTGCTGGCGGACGATTGGCTGCAATTCTGCAGAGGGGGCGTTGCACCAGCAGCTCTTGTGAGCTGCTAGTGCAATGCTGAATACGGAGAGCGTATTGCTCTCCATATTCAGCGAGGTCTGGCGGAACTGATCTGCACTGTCGGATCAGGTCCGCCAGACCTTGATAAATAGAGGCCTATGTTTCATTGCATTATTTTATATGGAAAACACATCAGGGGGATCCTACAGTGAGATTCCTTGGCATGTGTATGAAATATTTATATTTGCAAATGTAGCACTAACGTGGTTAGTTTTAGTTGCTGCACAATTTTTCTTTAGTGTATTCATACAGGCTTATACAGTAGACAGGATTGGTCTATATTATATTTATGTGTAGCCTGTTACACTAATGAAAGACTTACCTAAAGTATACTTTATTTCTAGATATTGATAATTTGCACACCTGCACTTATAAGCCAGGGCTTTTTTTTTTTTACTTGATACACCTAGTAGAGGGTGTTAGCACTGTTGGCATGAGTTTCACTTTAAGGTTTAGCACCTATAGTACACTTAATAATTTCCCAGCACATTATTTACACTTTCAGCATTACCAGAAGTAGTATTATGACTACTTCCAGTTTGCAGTTTTTTTTACATTGATGATTTTCATCATTAATATGTTTAAACACAAATTATTTGTTTTGTAATGTGTGTGGGGACTTATACCCTCAATGGAGATGATAATAGAGTTTTCAAGTGGTTATATTTAGTTGCCCGGCGAAACCGGAAGTTGAGAGTCTGTGCATTTCAGGTTGGGGCTGGGTGGAACACAGAGATGCGTTCCAATCACTGTTTGGCGCAATTTTTGGTAGATGTGAGAGGTAAGTGTTTGTTGGGCTGTCACGATATAATGTGGAAGTGTGTATCACATTTGTTCACCTTTCTTTGATCTGAAGAAAGGGACTTGAGTTCCCTGAAACGTCATCTAATAAAGTTGACCTTGCTTTTGAAAAATTCCTGAGAGTGCATTATTTTTTGGGAATATCATCTGCTTTACTTGCACCCAGGTAGTTGGTGGGAGGATTAGTTTTTTCTCTGTATATATATATATATGTGTGTGTGTGTGTGTGCTATGCAAGTAAGTGTCCAGAATAGGGAGAACTATTTGATGCCAACCAAGCCAAGTTGTTAATCCAATACAACACCACACACGAGCATGACTCTAACATTACAATGAAGCTACAAATTAATAAATACACCAAGGGCCAACTAAAACCTCTGTGTGTTATAACATAATGACAGCAAGAGCCTATAATAAGGCATACTACATGTAACACCCCTTAAACATCTTATGGAGAAACATAGAGAACAAAGGAAACAACATAATGTCATAAATGGAGTCCATATTGAAAGCACGGATACTAGTACTAAGATAGCAACTAACAGCAATACAAATACTGAGAGCACCCCCAAATCAGGATGCGTACAACTTTTGGAACCCAGTGTGTCCCAGCGTGGCAGTAGCTTATCATGGACATATGCCAAAATATACGTGCGTGTGTATCAATCATAATCTAAAAAAATAAGTAGGGTTATTGCTAGGGTTGCACTAAAAATCCTGTGAGTGCCCTTCTTTGCAACAAATATAAATACAAGCCTTTTGAGGATTGCCCCCAGGTCGATGCTACACCACAGAGGTTGGAGTGCTAGGCCACCGGCTAATTGACATTATATATATGAAACTAATATATGAGATAGACTCATTACATGCAAAGCAAGATAGTTCAAGCCAAGATTTGTCATAATTGTGATGATTATGGCTTACAGCTCATGAAAACCCCAAATCCACAATCTCAAAAAATTAGAATATTGTGAAAAGGTGCAATATTCTAGGCTCAAAGTGTCTCACTCTAATAAGCTAATTAAGCCATAACACCTGCAAAGGGTTCCTGAGCCTTTAAATGGTCTCTCAGTCTGGTTCAGTAGGAATCACAATCATGGGAAAGACTGCTGACCTGACAGTTGTGCAGAAAATCATCATTGACACCCTCCATAAGGAGGGAAAGCCTCAAAAGGTAATTGCAAAAGAAGTTGGATGTTCCCAAAGTTCTGTATCAAAGCACATTAATAGAAAGTTATGTGGAAGGGAAAAGTGTGGAAGAAAAAGGTGCACAAGCAGCAGGGATGACCGCAGCCTGGAGAGGATTGTCAGGAAAAGGCCATTCAAAAGTGTTGGGGACTTTCACAAGAGCCACCACACACAGACGGATCCTGGACATGGACTTCAAATGTTGTATTCCTCTTGTCAAGCCACTCCTGAACAACAAACAACGTAAGAAGCATCTTACCTGGGCTAAAGAAAAACAGACCTGGTCTGTTGCTCAGTGGTCCAAAGTCCTCTTTTCTGATGAGAGCAAATTTTGCATCTCATTTCGAAACCAAGGATCCAGAGTATGGAGGAAGAATGGAGAGGCACACACTGCAAGATGCTTGAAGTCCAGTGTGAAGTTACCACAGTCTGTGTTGATTTGGGGAACCATGTCATCTGCTGGTGTTGGTCCACTGTGCTTCCTTAAGTCCAGGGTCAACACAGCTGTCTACCAGGAGATTTTGGAGCACTTCATGCTTCCTTCTGCAGACGAGCTCTATGGGGATGCTGACTTCATTTTCCAGCAGGACTTGGCACCTGCCCACACTGCCAAAAGCACCAAAACCTGGTTCAGTGATTGTGGAATTACTGTGCTTGATTGGCCAGCAAACTCGCCTGACCTGAACCCCATAGAGAATCTATGGGGCATTGCCAAGAGAAAGATGAGAGACATGAGACCGAACAATGCAGAAGAGCTGAAGGACGCTATTGAAGCATCCTGGTCTTCCATAACACCTCAGCAGTGCTACAGGCTGAAAGCTTCCATGCCGCGCCGCATTGAGGCAGTAATTGCTGCAAAAGGGGCCCAAACCAAGTACTGAGTACATACAGTATGCATGCTTATACTTTTCAGTGGTCCGATATTGTTCTACAGGTATGTACAATCCTTTTTTTATTGATTGCATGTAATATTCTAATTTTCTGAGATTGTGGATTTTGGGTTTTCATGAGCTGTAAGCCATAATCATCACAATTATGACAAATCACGTATTGAACTATCTTGCTTTGCATGTAATGAGTCTATCTCATATATTAGTTTCACCTTTTAAGTTGCATTAGTGAAATAAATTAACTTTTGCATGATATTCTATTTTTTTTGAGTTTCACCTGTATATATGTATATGTATATATGTGTACTTATGTTTATATGTGTATATACAAACTTATGCCCAGAGGCAGAATTTTTTTTTACTTTCTGTAAAGAGATTTTTTTTTTTTGTGAACGTTTTCTGCACGTTTTTTTTAAATGAAATAGAATTTTAAATTAGGTAGTTACACTAAAGCACCAATTGTAATGTGTTGATTAACTGGAAAATAAAGCATTTTTTTAAGTTTTATAATATATTACAGCAGTTTTAAATTTAATTGCAAATTAGTTGCGTATAGCATGTTACAATAGCCTATATTTTCATATCCGTGTGTTTTCCTATTAGAGTATTAAAGGGACAGTCAACACCAGAATTTTTGTTGTTTAAAAAGATAGATAATCCCTTTATTACCCATTCCCCAGTTTTGCAAAACCAACACAGTTATATTAATACACTTTTTACTTCTGTGACTAACTTGTATCTATGCATCTTCTGACCGCCCCTAATCACATGACTTTTAGTTATTATCTATTGACTTGCATTTTAGCCAATTAGTGCAGTGTCTGCCACTAGCCACGATCGTGATCACAATGCTATCTATATGGCCTACATGAGCTTGCTCTCCCCTGCTGTGAAAAGTAAATAAAATAGAGGCAGTCTTCAAGGGCTTAGAAAGTATCATATGAGCCTCCCTAGGTTTGCTTTCAACTAGAATACCAAGAGAACAAAGCAAAATTGTTGATAAAAGTAAATTGGAAAGTTGTTTAAAATGACATGCCATATTTGAAAAATGAACGTTTTTTTTGGACTTGACTGTCCCTTTAAGTATTCTTTACTGAAATGTTTATCTAGGTAAGCTCAGGAGCAGCAAAGAGCTTAGGTTCTAGCTGCTGATTGGTGGATGCAAATATATAGCAAGTGTCATTGGCTCACCCATGTGTTCAGTTAGAAACCAGTAGTGCATTGCTACTCCTTTAACAAATGATACCAAGAGAATGAAGCAAATTTGATAATAGAAGTAAACTGGAAAGTTGTTTAAAATTGTATGTTCTACCTAAAACATGAAAGAATTTTTTGGGGTTTCATGTCCCTTTAAGATTTTTGTGTGATTGTCAAATTATTTGTTTTGTATGATTTTTAAATGACAAATTTAATTGTGCACTTTTGTAATGTATGCATCTCCTTCCTATACGAAAATGCTATCATCCCTTTGCGAGACACCCTGTAAAAAGTAAAAAAGTGGCTTTATATAATTTTACCAAGGAAATAGAAGGACTTGTGAGCATTTTTAAATAATCTCACCAGCCCAGAGACCTTTAGATAATTGGCCCCATTGGGAGAAGTGTAAAATAAATTAGATGGGTCTCATTTGTATCCTTATATCTATTACCGGCCTTCCTAAAGTAAATAATAGTAATGATAATATAGTATTATCATGCCATGGTGGGAGAGAATAGTAGATTATTATAAATATAACAAAATATTATTATTATTATCAGTTAATTGTAGCGCGCCAACAGATTCTGCAGCGCTATAAACATAGGCGATATACAAGGAAACATTTATAGGGATCAAATGGGTAGAGGGCCCTGTCAAGAGTCGCACTGTTGTATTCAGCTCTTAAGTAGGTGATCTACAAAAGCTGGGCTCTTAGGCTTACATGCTAAGGGGGTTCAAGGGGATAGCAATGGAGAAGAGGAACTGGTATAAACAACGGATAGTGTAGGTTGTATGCATCCCTGAAAAGTAGAGTCTTTAGGGAGCGTTTGAAGCTTTCAAAACAAGGGGAGAGTCTTGTGGAGTGAGGCAGACAGTTCCAAGATGGGAGCCAGGTTGGAAAAGTCCTGTAAACGGGAATAGCAGGAGGTAACGAGAGGAGGAGAGTAGGAGGTCATGAGCAAAGCAAAGGGGACGGGAGGGAGAGTATCTGGAGACAAAGTCTGAGATATAGTGGGGGGCAGTGCAGTGGAGGGCTTTGTATGTCAGAGATATAATTTTGTGTTTAATCCTGGAGGCAAGAGGAAGCCAGTGAAGGGATTGGCAGAGAGGTGCAGCAGATGAAGAGCGACGTGTAAGGAAGAGGAGCCTATCAGAGGCATTTATTATGGATTGCAAAGGAGCAAGGCGGCAGCTAGGGAGACCAGAGAGGACAGAATCACAGTAGTCGAGGTGGAAAAGGATGAGAGAGTGGATTAAAATCTTAGTTGTGTCTTGTGTAAGGAAATGTCTAATTTTAGAGATGTTTTTTTTAAGGTGGAAGCGGCAGGATTTAGCCAAGGATTAAATGTGAGGAGTGAAAGAAAGATCTGAGTCAAATGTAACCCCGAGACATTAAGCATGCGGGTAGGTGTAATGATGGAGTAGTCAACATTTATAGATAGATTTGGGGGTGGAGATTTCAGAAGAAGGGGGGGAAATAAGGAGCTCAGTTTTGGAGAGCTTTAGCTTAAGGTAGTAAGAGGACATCCAGGAAGAGATGTGAGAAAGACAGTTAGTGAGACGGGTTAGCAAGGAAGGAGATGGGGCCACTCTTAGACCCAAAATATGTTTCAATATGAAAATTAGTCCACACTATATAAAATAAATTAAGCAACCAAAAATATAGAAGAAAGACCATTAAACCTAGTAAACTGTTCTGCCTTTGGAGGTATATATGAGACTAAAGGCTTTAGTTTAGTACATCAGAAATATCAGTTAGGATGCATCCAAAATATCAGCTTAAAGGATTACAAAAATTTTGTGTGTGTGTATAACTAATATAAATACAGTATTGTGATGATTATACTTATCACATTCACTTACTTTTACTGTCCAACGATGTCTGTAACATAGTAAAAAAGTATTTTATAATACTAATAATTACGTAATTCTAGCCAACCCACTAATATGGGCTGTACAATTGTCCTTTCATAATCCAATCAGATGACGTTTCCATGAATATGATTAAAATACATTTTCAGCAGTCGGGCAATATCACGCATGCACAGTTTGTTATTTGAAGCCGCTGCTGCCAGAAACCTTTTATTCATTATTGATTTAAAGGGACAGTCTACACCAGAATTTTTATTGTATAAAAAGATAGATAATCCCATTTTTACCCATTCCCTGGTTTTTCACAACCAACACAGTTATATAACTGTTATATACACTTTTTACCTCTGTGATTACCTTGTATTTAAGCCTCTGCAGACTGCCCCCTTACATTAGTTCTTTTGACAGACATTCATTTTAGCCAAACAGAGCTGGTTCACCTGAACTCCACGTGCGTGAGCACAGTGTTATCTATATGACACACATGAACTTACATCCTCTAGTGGTGAAAGACTGTCAAAATGCCCTGAGAAAAGAGGCGGCCTTCAAGGGCTTAGAAATTAGAATATGAACCTCCTAGGTTTAGCTTTCAACTAAGAATACCAAGAGAACAAAGCAGAATTGGTGATAAATGTAAATTGGAAAATTGTTTAAAATTAAATTTTCTATCTGAATCATGAAAGTTTATTTTGGACTAGATTGCCCCTTTAAATAACACCGCACTTACCTTGACACCGCAGCTCCCTCTTACGCTCTTCTTTCAATCGAGAGAATCAGTGACTGACGTAGTCATTGACGTAGCTGATGCTTGAGCAGGCGCATCGCGGCTATATGCCGCCATATTCGTACCTGGGTTGTCAGCCCGGATAGAATTACTGGAACCAGTACCCTCAGAGGGGGTTTGGAAAATTAAAAAAAATCAAATAACGATTGCAGCAAAACGGAAAATATTTTAAACAAAGAGTGCATTAACAAGTGTATTGTTTAGCCGTATTTATTTGATTAATGCAAAGGTTTTTTTTTTCCTTCAGTGTCCCTTTAATGTGAATTAGTTACATCTTATAAGTTAGTAAAATATCTATGGACCAAACTGTCATTAGAAATGTTCTAGATTGAAACCCCATATACTGTGGTCAGATTTAATAATATTAAATAAAAAATGTATTTTACAATAACGCTATTCTCTGTTGTTTTCTGATGATTGAACAAATTATTATTAAGTCTTAAAAGCATATCGGAAAATAAAGTGTTATTACAGGTAATATTGAGATAGATCTCTTGAGAAGGAGCTACGTTATTTGCAACCGAGGGGCCTATGGCTTAAGATACAGCACTCACACAAGAGACGCCACTACAAATTATACTAATTTATAGTAGAAACAGAGCCTGTCCCGTGGTCTCGGCCTCTGACAATGGGACCAATTCCAAGTCACATTAGCAAAAAAAAGAGGTAGGTTATGGCTTATATTTCAAAACATCAACAATTATTCATTTTACAATAATTTGGAGGAGAGGAAGAAAAAAAGACCTCTCTGCAATATCACTAAACTGAAAAGTGACATACTGAAATAGCCTTAATTTCTGAAGTGTATACATGTAAACAGGTTATAAATAAGCATGCTAACCCCATTTCTAAATATCATAAATTATGCACAGACTAGTCAATGGTTCCAGACCTGCATATACCTTCAAAATTAGTCCTGGTTGAATTAAACTCAAACATAAACTTAAAAAGAAATCTTCCAATGTAACAGTGACTTTCTTGAAATACATATTGTCTTCAAGGTGAAGTACCCTAAACAAAGGGCAAAAGTCAGATAGGTGAGTCTGCCATCCTAGTGTCCCCAATAATAGGCAGTAGTGAGCAAAGGACTAGCTATTTAGCCGACTCTAAAAGTCCCAGCACAGAAAATTTTGGGCAATCATAGGTGTGGAAGAAGTTGCATAACCCATTAGATACAAGCAATAAAGGATTAATCTGAATCTTGAGGAGAAATACATCCTGCAAAGAACCTGAGTGGTGTATACGTTGTCTGAGATATGCCACCCCTTGTTGGTAATTAGGCAAAAAAGGCAGGTTGGGCTATAAATCTTGGGGCGTCTCAGCTCCTACCCAAATAATTGAAGGGTATTCCAGCTTATTCAAAGAAATGCTGCTCTTTCCATACAGGTTATCTCCACCCTCCAGGAGATTCATTAACATTTGATTAAATAATATTGGTGGCGCCCATGGGGCGCCGGCAGCTCATCTTTCTGAACATGTTAGCCCATCAGAAAGTACTTTCTCAAAAGCTGCTATCAACAGCTGCTCTAATTTTAGGAAATAATTAGTATTCTGAAAATCTCCTCTTCCCATGAGGTCAGCGCCATCTTGGTTTCCCTCAGATATAGTATTACTCCCTGGAAAATGAGAACAATTGCTTTCTGGAAATATCACTCAAATGTAGCAGGAAGCGTTATTAAGTTCTGTGAGATGTGGCAGCCAAAATATGTACTGCATTACTTGGTTTACCAGGTGGGTGGGGAGAGCTGAACTGCATGCGAAGCTGCCGCTTCAAGCCTTGGCAGTCCGGTCCTCAGCTCTGGGGTCATAAGTGCATCAAAATTGTCCTCAATCAAGTCATTAAACTGTAGTACAACTATTCATAAAATTTGTATCGGATGCTGCCTTGTAAAATCAATAATCGATGGATTATTTGGATCACCACAGCAACTCTAGGAATTGCATCCTGTCAGGTACGCTGCCGGGACACGCCCCCCAACATTTTACATTTGATATGCGTAAAGTTAATGTACACAAAAATCAAATGTTTCATAATCGTTAACCATTACTTGGGATGTATCAGGCCTGCCAAGAGATCCCACCTATCACTTTAATTGCCTGGCCAGTAGTCTTGTTATCCCAGTGTCAGTTGAAATGATAGGTAGTAAATACCACATCCAAGAAAAGCAGAAGGACCCAGGTAAGGAGGCTGCAAACAGGCTATGCAAAGCCAAAGAAAATACAGGCAGGCAGGTAAGTACAGAATCAGTTAAGGCAAACTCACAGGCAGGTTCAAAGCCAGGTTCAGCAACAGAAAGAAAGAATATTGAAGTACAAAGTATCCCAAACAGATCAAGGTCAAAGTCTATGCCAGGTCAGCAACACGATCAGACGGCAGAGGTACCAGGGGAAATCTGAGAGCAAAGTACAAGACAGGCAAAAATGTCAGCAACAAGTAATACAATAACAGAATTACGCCCCCAGGTAGCACAAAGCAAAACCTATGCAAGGGTAAACAAAAGGAAACAGGAAGCACCTTATAAAGAATTAAAGGCACTAAACAGAAGCAAGACATGGAGCAAATAAAGAAACGATAGCCTGCTGCATTAAAATGTGAATAGTGCCCCTAGGTAAAAATAAATAAATAACATACCCTTAAAGGGACATTAAACCCAAATGTTTTCTTTGTGATTCAGATAGAGCATGCGATTTTAAGCAACTTTCTAATTTACTCCTATTATCAATTTTTCTTCGTTCTTTTGCTTTCTTTATTTAAAAAAGAAGGAATCTAAGCTATTTTTTGGGTTCAGAACCATGGAAAGCACTTGTTTAGTGGTGGGTGAATTTATCCACCAATCAGTAAGAACAACCCAGGTTGTTCACCAAAAATGGGCCGGCATCTAAACTTACATTTCAAATAAAGATATCAAGAGAAAGAAGAAAATTTGATAATAGGAGTAAATTAGAAAGTTACTAAAAATTGCATGCTCTATCTGAATCACGCAAAAAACACCTGTGCTAAATAGCACGTTTGGGCAATAGTGCATCTACACTGCCACTATGTAATCTCACTAGGGCAAAGTAACAGCACCGGTACTAAATATTACAAGACTGGTAGCGCACATGATTCTCACAGTGTGCCTGAACATTGTAGGTAATCTGACTCGCAACAGCGCACCTCTACCATAAGACGCGGCGCACCCAAGCCTTAAAAGGACATACCACCCACATTTTTTCTTTTATGATTTAGAAAGAGAATGCAATTTTAAACATCTTTCTAATTTACTTATATTATCTAATTTGTTTTATTCTCTTGATATTCTTTGATGAAAAACATATCTAGATATGCTCACTAGCTGCTGATTGGTTATTGCACATAGAAGCATTGTGTGATTGGCTCACCATGTGCATTGCTTTTTCTTCAACTAAGGATATTTAAAAAATGAAGCAAAATAAATAATGGAAGTAAATTGTAATGTTGTCTAAATTTCTATTCTCTATCTGAATCATGAAAGAAAGATTTTGAGTTTAGTGGCCCTTTAATAACACACGCTGCACTCTGATGAACAGTTACATACGATATATGTTAATTTTTTTTATGTATTTGTTTTTTAAATGTGCAAAAATATTTGTCCATCACTAGTTTTATATAAATTGTGCTTAAATAAAGAATGGCACATCCATTATGGACAAACTAACTCCAATGTACTACATAATTGTGCATGTTCTATGCAATTTAATACAGAAGAGTCTGCAAATGTTGTTTATTTCATAAGTGTTGTGTTTTCTGGTTTAATGTTTTATGTTATATCAGATCAACATACTTTCGGATTCTCTTATTTTAGATTTGGGAAATATCGCTATACAGTATATTACAAGCAAGGGAATAAGTGATAAGCAAGGAGAAAGTTACTAATCTGTCAATGTGAAAGATTGAAAAATACTTGAGTTGCTATTTTATACTATTCTCAAACTAGTAGAAATTTCAAGCTCTGCCTTGTGTGTTCTGAAATGAATAATAAATGCAATAGGTATATTTAGACCCAATACAATTTTTGACAGTACAACTCAAGAAATAAATAATGCCTGTTAATAGAGTATGAGCATATTGATATATTTATGTAATTAAACATATGGTTTATGGCCTGAAACAGTTCATTTGTATTTAATTGATGGAATCCAGTTTGTGTCTAGGATATATGTTTTTAGAGATGACTTCTTAATATCTGTTTTCCAAATAGTTTTAATAGTTGCCTAGGACCCACAAACAGATAGAATATGGCAATGGAGGAAAAATATTGCAATTACACTAAATAACAACTGCCTTGTTCTCAGAATATATTGCAGCACTCAATTTATTATGCAAAAATGAACTACTGAAAACAAGGTGTGGCATTAAAGGGATCGAAAGGTCAAAAATTAAAGGGACACTGTACCCAAAAAATTTCTTTCGTGATTCAGATTGAGCATGACATTTTAAGCAACTTTCTAATTTACTCCTATTATCAAATTTTATTCATTCTCTTGGTATCTTTATTTCAAATGCAAGAATGTAAGTTTAGATGCCGGCCCATTTTTGTGAACAACCTGGGTTGTCCTTGCTGGTTGGTGGATAAATTCATCCACCAATAAAAAAGCGCTGTCCAGAGTACTGAAACCAAACAAAAAGCTTAGATGCCTTCTTTTTCAAATAATGATAGCAAGAGAACGAAGAAAAAATGATAATAGGAGTAAATTAGAAAGTTGCTTAAAATTGCATGTTCTTTCTGAATTACAAAAGAAAAATTTGGGTTCAGTGTCCCTTTAAGTGTGCATGGGTGCATTTAAATTTGAAATGGAAGCATTTTTGCAATATACTTTTATTGGAAAAAATACTTTTATTAAAATGTATTATTATTTTTCAGCAGCTAATGCACATATGTGAGGGCCAGTGCTCCAGTGTTCAAACCCCACACCTTTTCAAAGAGTCAGCAGTGGCTTGTATGACACAAATTATGATGCACAGTTCTCTAGCAGGCATGGTGATTGAATACTGGTAAACAGGCCCTCACAGCATATCTGTGTATTCTGCAGAAAAACAGTAATAGCTTTCATTTTTGCTAATGTGTGTCTATTTCAAATCGAAGTACAACCATGCACATCTCAGTGTTGACCTTTCTATTCCTTTAAGTAAACCTTAAAGGGACACTAAACCCAATTTTTTTCTTTCATGATTCAGATAGAGCATGCGTTTTTAATCAACTTTCTAATGGACTCCTATTATCATATTTTCTTTGTTCTCTTGCTTTCTTTATTTTAAAAAGAAGGCATCTAAGCTAAGGAGCTAGACAATTTTTGGTTCAAGCAAAGAAAGAAAGAAAGTATACACTTATAGCACTCCTAGGTCTAAAGATAAATTTAATCTAACTGAATGACACAAATTATTCCATAAGGAATAAGTGAAAAGGGGAGAAAACAAATTACAAATTAAAATATAACTTTTATTGGGTTAAGTTTAAAATAGGAATGAACTTAAAATCACACTTAGGCACCGATTTGTGATGATTGATGCCAACAAATTAATACAAGTTAAGATTATTGCTCCTGGTACTTGTGTGTTAATTGTAGGCTGGAATGGGAACTGCTATATACTTGTATCTTGGAGATGTGATACACCAAACTTTCTGTATACGAAGTTACCAATTCTTATATGAGAATTGAGTATATAATGTATTATTTTTATCTATGTCTCCAAAGTGATATATCTTTATATGCGAAGCTTAGTGTAAGTTGAACAGTGGGTATATAATTTTGTATATTTCTGCTTATATTCAGCTGAAATTATCTACACCACTTATTACTTGAATTCTAAATATATTTCAAGATGGGACCAGTTTATATAACGTTTTTCGTCAATAATTATAAACAGTCTCTCTACTTGTCCAAAGTAACTAGACTTCTGTATTAGCAATTACCTACTAAAAGATTGAAGTGTAGGCTATTCACTCCAAAAATCAAGAGCTATCTTTCATGAGCGCTCTTATAGTGTATACAAATGATTAAACTATATTATGATACAATTTCTGTTTATTGAAACATTGTATATCGTTATTCAACTGGATAAACAATATAATGTTAAATTCCTCTGCGGTTATGTATAAACCGCTGTTACTGGATATACTCAGACTCTAATTGCAAGGATTGTGTTCTTTATTATATGCACTTGAGCTGTATGTGCTAAATAGCTCCGTGGATAACTCAGTTTAATAATGGTAAGTGTCACTGTTTTGTGCTTGCCAGAACATACAGTCTCTATTAAGGTGCCCTTAATTATTATATATTATTTATGAACGTAGTTGGATTAAATTTGCTAATGCTCTTCATATATATATTAAGCGGCTCTTAGGTCCAGTATGTAGCGTGTATTAAAGCTGTAGTACAGGGTATACCTGAGTGGTATATTACACAACTTATGAGTCAAGAATAGTTTGTATATATTAAACGAACTTCGGTAGAATTTGTCTGCTCACAGTTTCTTTGAGTGCCAGTTTAAGTAACTCTCTGTGATGCGGCAATTAAATAATGTGGTATATTGCAGCAATGGAGCGTGTCTATTCCTAGCACCACAGATTTAATTGAGTACCGATTTAAGTAACTCACAGTGTTCCGGTAATTAAATAGTGTAGTCTATTACAGCAATGGAACGTATCTGTTCCCAGCAACACCTGAGTTGTGGCAAAAAGATGTTCAAAGATTCTGCTTGTATTGTGAATCTATGAGGTTAAACCTACTGTTCGTTTAGATTTGCACACTCGCAGCTGATTACACTAGTCTGTGTACGTTCCACCCCCCATACAAACAGGATCTCCACAGATTAAATTTGTGCACTGCTCTATTGTATGAGCCATATTAGAGGCAAAATTGTGCCTTTGTGATCAAGCTGCACTTAATAATTAAACGCAAGGGCAAATACAATTGCGTTCTAAATATACTTAGTGCACATTGGCTTTAGGAGCAGAGATATCTTTCAGCAAAAAGTATATCGTGGATATACCCAGTACAACTAGAGGTCGATTTTAACTTATTAGGCAATAGCCACAAACGTAATTCTATTGTCCAGTTATTATACACTATAAGATTTAAAGTTAGTTATTACAGGAGGAATAGCACTTACAACAGTATTCGGTACCAGCACAATACGTTAACACATAGTTAAATCTGAGCGTTCATTATTACAAGTGAAATATTTGCTGACTACAGTAATTTGCGGTAGCCTAAGGCTGTCTAAAAACACAGGAGCTCCTAGGACTCCTCACCTTTGAAAAAGCAACGTTAAGTTGCGAAACATGTTAGGGACGATAGGGCAATGGTGAGGAGTCCTAGGAGCTCCTGTGTTTTTAGACAGCCTTAGGCTACCGCAAATTACTGTAGTCAGCAAATATTTCACTTGTAATAATGAACGCTCAGATTTAACTATGTGTTAACGTATTGTGCTGGTACCGAATACTGTTGTAAGTGCTATTCCTCCTGTAATAACTAACTTTAAATCTTATAGTGTATAATAACTGGACAATAGAATTACGTTTGTGGCTATTGCCTAATAAGTTAAAATCGACCTCTAGTTGTACTGGGTATATCCACGATATACTTTTTGCTGAAAGATATCTCTGCTCCTAAAGCCAATGTGCACTAAGTATATTTAGAACGCAATTGTATTTGCCCTTGCGTTTAATTATTAAGTGCAGCTTGATCACAAAGGCACAATTTTGCCTCTAATACGGCTCATACAATAGAGCAGTGCACAAATTTAATCTGTGGAGATCCTGTTTGTATGGGGGGTGGAACGTACACAGACTAGTGTAATCAGCTGCGAGTGTGCAAATCTAAACGAACAGTAGGTTTAACCTCATAGATTCACAATACAAGCAGAATCTTTGAACATCTTTTTGCCACAACTCAGGTGTTGCTGGGAACAGATACGTTCCATTGCTGTAATAGACTACACTATTTAATTACCGGAACACTGTGAGTTACTTAAATCGGTACTCAATTAAATCTGTGGTGCTAGGAATAGACACGCTCCATTGCTGCAATATACCACATTATTTAATTGCCGCATCACAGAGAGTTACTTAAACTGGCACTCAAAGAAACTGTGAGCAGACAAATTCTACCGAAGTTCGTTTAATATATACAAACTATTCTTGACTCATAAGTTGTGTAATATACCACTCAGGTATACCCTGTACTACAGCTTTAATACACGCTACATACTGGACCTAAGAGCCGCTTAATATATATATGAAGAGCATTAGCAAATTTAATACAACTACGTTCATAAATAATATATAATAATTAAGGGCACCTTAATAGAGACTGTATGTTCTGGCAAGCACAAAACAGTGACACTTACCATTATTAAACTGAGTTATCCACGGAGCTATTTAGCACATACAGCTCAAGTGCATATAATAAAGAACACAATCCTTGCAATTAGAGTCTGAGTATATCCAGTAACAGCGGTTTATACATAACCGCAGAGGAATTTAACATTATATTGTTTATCCAGTTGAATAACGATATACAATGTTTCAATAAACAGAAATTGTATCATAATATAGTTTAATCATTTGTATACACTATAAGAGCGCTCATGAAAGATAGCTCTTGATTTTTGGAGTGAATAGCCTACACTTCAATCTTTTAGTAGGTAATTGCTAATACAGAAGTCTAGTTACTTTGGACAAGTAGAGAGACTGTTTATAATTATTGACGAAAAACGTTATATAAACTGGTCCCATCTTGAAATATATTTAGAATTCAAGTAATAAGTGGTGTAGATAATTTCAGCTGAATATAAGCAGAAATATACAAAATTATATACCCACTGTTCAACTTACACTAAGCTTCGCATATAAAGATATATCACTTTGGAGACATAGATAAAAATAATACGTTATATACTCAATTCTCATATAAGAATTGGTAACTTCGTATACAGAAAGTTTGGTGTATCACATCTCCAAGATACAAGTATATAGCAGTTCCCATTCCAGCCTACAATTAACACACAAGTACCAGGAGCAATAATCTTAACTTGTATTAATTTGTTGGCATCAATCATCACAAATCGGTGCCTAAGTGTGATTTTAAGTTCATTCCTATTTTAAACTTAACCCAATAAAAGTTATATTTTAATTTGTAATTTGTTTTCTCCCCTTTTCACTTATTCCTTATGGAATAATTTGTGTCATTCAGTTAGATTAAATTTATCTTTAGACCTAGGAGTGCTATAAGTGTATACTTTCTTTCTTTCTTTGCTACAATACGTTTTTATACACAGCACCCACATCCTGACAAACTATTGAAGAATTGTAGGAATTTAGGTCTCATACGATAGTAGTGCCATTGGTTTCTTTTTAAATTCCACTAATTTTTGGTTCAAAGCGTGGACAGCACTTGTTTATTGGTGCTGTCCAATCAGCAATGACAACCCAGGTTGTGAAACAAAAATGGGCCGGTTTCTAAATTTACATTCTTGCTTTTCAAATAAAGATAGCAAGAGAATTAAGAAAAAATGATAATAGGAGTAAATTAGAAGTTGATTAAAATTGCCTGCTCTATCTGAATCATGAAAGAAAAAAATTGGGTTCAGTGTCCCTTTAACTAGGTGAATATCCTGAGATTGCTGACCAGTTTCAGATATTTAAAGGGCTATTATAATTTAAAAATAGTCATTCCTTATTACGTGTTTAAAATAGTTTGTATGCTATAGGGGAGCAGCCTCTAGCCATTTGTGTCTTAATTCTTCACCATTTATATAGATTTTTCTTTTCCTGTGGTTCTGATATTTGTAGTGCAATGTTATCTGTTTTGGAAAGCTCTAATAGAAGACAAACTCTTATCTCTAATGGTAAAATAGAAAATGGAGATCCAAGTTTCAATGACGGGAAAAAGAATATGAAAAAGTTGTTTTTCCAAATAGAAGATCTTATAAAAACTGAACACCATCACAGGTAGGATCTTGACACTCTAAAGAAAGATAGAGATAAGAAACAGATCCCAAGGGAATTATGTATTTTAAAAAATGTCCCTTTAAGGATGACCAAATCTTAATTAAAAAATGGTTTTCTATTTTATAGAAACACTAACACTACACATATGAGAACTAATAATGGGAACAATAGGCAGAACAACTCAAGGAAAAATGAACACAGTAAGACTGGTCAAAGTATCTCAGTCTCCAATAGATACAAACTTTTGAAGACTTATAATAGTCCCAACAACCAAAGTTCTTCTTCATCCCCTAGAGCTAATGAGAGTAATTTTAGAGCAGACTCTAGACCCTCAACCACCTCTAATTTTTTAGGGGAGCATCTGAATCTTGCCCCATTGTAGAGGAGTAGTGACCCCAAAGAAACTCACAATGCCCCACAATATCAACAGTCCCCATATCAACAACAACAAAAAAGATCATATACAAGTGAGTAAGGAGAGGTTGAGGAAAAACCCTAAAAAAATAAATATTAAAAAAATTAAAAGAGGAGATCTTTAACCTCTCCTCACACGATCTGACCAATGATGAAATTAGAGTGTTAGGTAGAGGGTTACCATATTGTCCATCAAGTTCCCATAACATGTTCAACTTGTTTGTGGATTTAAACAAATGTACTAGGAAGTTGTCCGTACAGAGATATTTTAATTGCAACTAAATTTATGAAGAAAAATAAGACTAGGCCTGTTTTCACTGATGGGATGACCATTGGTAACAAAGGTTTGGTATATTATGTACCGGCTACTTTGACAGAAGATCTGTTTGAAAATTATATCCACACAGATTTAGTTCTTCCTTTTGTCCACCCTAAAATCATATCAACTTTATTGATTTGTTCCAATCGTTGGTTACTGAAAATTTTGAACAGATTTCCATACATATTTTGGGCAGAAACAATTGTGGCCCACTTAAAGGAAAAGCTCTTGCTTTTTTGATGGATGGCAACAATTTAGTCATCCGTCAGGCTGACAATAGTGAATTATGAGGACTATATTAAGGAGACCAATCATATTTTGTTGAATACAAATTATTATTTACAGCTAGACAAAGATCCCACTGAAGAATACTTTATAGAACTTGATGATTTATTAATGTATGGGTTCAATGAAGAGATCCTAAACAAAAAAGAAAATAAATTCCTTACACTCGGACAGCCATATATTACAATTTATTATCATCTGTCAAAAATTCATAAAGATGTTACACAACCGCTGGGCAGACCTTTTTTATAGCTGGGATTAATAGCATAACAGATAGATTATCAAAGTACATTGATATTTTTTTACAAAAATATGTTTTCAATCATAAATCATATATTAGGGATACTACAGATATTTTAAATAAATTATCTTCAATCAATAGACCACATAATTATTTTGCATTACATGTGAAGTGGGAGCTTTATATTCCAATATAACCACCTCAATAGGTCTAGATTCTATTAGGTTATATTTAGAAGAAGACATTTATATGCCAGCTAAGCAGAGGATTTTTCTAATTTCATTAATTAAATTTATTTTAAATCACAATTATTATATTTTTTACAAGTCAAAGGTACTGCTAGAGACACCAGTTTTTCCCCCTGTTACGCTAAGCCATTTATGGGTAGATTTGAGGATTTATTTTCCAGCAATCATCTTACAAGCTGGGAAACAAATATTACATATAGCCAATTTAGGAGGATAAACAGAAACTATTTCCATTTACAAAGTTATGATGACCAAAGTTGTATTTTGACAGAATGATTTTAGAGAAAGGGTTATCTTGCGGATCTTGTCCAATCTGGTTATTGGAAAGCTCAAAATTTAAATGGAAATAGCATGTTTTTACAATCTAATAAATGCAAAAAGCAGAATGAATACCTTCAAAATCCACTGTTTATAACCCAATATAATTCAAATATTAGAGCTATCAAGAAAAGTATAGGGAAGCATTGGCCAGTTCTCTTAAGGGATCCTGTCCTCAAAAAAACTCTGTCACCAACCTAAATTGGTATTTAGAAGAGCAACCACCTTGAAACAGAAACTGGCTCCCAGTAAAGTGGTTATTTCCAAAAAATGGTTGAAAAGACACTTAGGTGATAGATATTAGCAAAATGAAGGTAGAGACATAGTTAAGAAGGGTACATATAAGTATAACCATTCAATATTTTCTATTTTCCAGTTAATTATGGTTATACCTCCATTTCATCTTATGTTACAGGAGAAAGATTTATGGTCTCGGAGAGACTCACATGAAATCATATTTATGTAATTTATGTGATATCTTGTGATTGTAGGGTCCAATATGTAGGGCGCCCCATTAGAAAGATTAGAAGAAGATGGGGTGAACATCTAAGGAACTTCAAAAGGGGTCACTTAAACATAGTGTATACCGACATCATTTTCACAATCATAGGAAAGCTAAATGCAATATAAGAATTACTCCTTTAGAAAGGATTCCAGTTAATGCTGGGGTCAATAGATTTAACAGATTGAGGCAGAGGGAAACATTTTGGATATATAACCCTCTGGCCTCATTCTTGTGAACTGCTGGTGCAATACTGCGTTCTGCAGATTCGCAGCCAATCGGCCGCTAGCAGGGGGTGTCAATCAACCCGATCGAGTTGATTTCCGGCAATGTCTGTCCGCCGCCTCAGAGCAGGAGGACAGGTTATGGAGCAGCGGTTTTTAGTCTGCTGCTTAATAACTAGTGTTTCCAGCGAGCCTGAAGGCTCCCAGAAACACAGGGCATCAAGCTCCATACGGAGCTTGATAAATATGCCCCATAATATCATGAGAACAAAGCAAGTTTGATAAAAGAAGTAAATTGGAAACATTTTTAAAATGGTATGCTCTATCTGAATCACAAAAGAACATTTTTGGGTTTATTTATGTAATTTAACACATAAAAAATACTTAAAGGACCAGTAAACACAGTAGATTTGCATAATCAACAAATGCAAGATAACAAGACAATGCAATAGCATTTACTCTGAATTTCAAATGAGTAGTAGATTTTTTTTCTAACAAATTTCAGTTATGTATATTTCCACTCCCCCTGTACCATGTGATAACAATCAGCCAATCACAAATGCATATATGTATAGTCTGTGAATTCTTGCACATGCTCAGTAGGAGCTGGTGACTCAAAAAGTGTAAATATAAAAAGACTGCGCACATTTTTTTTAATGGAAGTAAATTGGAAAGTTGTTTAAAATGGCATACTGTATCTGAATCATGAAAATTTAATTTGACCTGAGTGTCCATTTAACACAGTGGCTTCAGTGGAAATCAAACTAAAATAATTTTCTATAGTACAATAATGCTAATGCTTTGATCTTTGATCTTATGACATTCAGCATAAGAGTGATTTGTCAATTATTTAAGCTTTCTTGACTCTTGATAAAATCCCATTTTCATAATTATATTTCTTACTAAATTTGTAACACTTGGTCCCTGTTAAATACAGGTGTTTTCTCATGAGATCTCTGCTCTCATCTTTAAAAAAAGATTTGCTTGTGCTTAAAATATGTTCAGAAATCATCTTAAATTTTCCACTTAGATATCAGTACTCAAAATTTCTCCATTCATTATTTTAAAATAAGTATTTATGAGTGTGAAAAAATTATTGATTTTACTCTTTTTATGCCAACTGGCAAACATATATACTGTACATTTTTTGTGTGTGTGATATTCTTATTAAATATAATACTGTAAAGCTGCAAGGTCTTCTAATGGAAAATAAAAAAACTTCTTCTGACACACAGGCCAATTAACTTTCTTGTTTTTATTGACTTTTACCATTATTGCTACTTGTGCAGATGCATTCTAAGCCAAGTATATCTCAGGATCTATTGAATGGATTTTCATGAGTCTAAGATAACTCACCCCTATGAGATCCCTACCATACTTAGCACTGATTGTTTGCGGGAGTCGCATGTCAAGCTCGTATTACAAGCTAAAGTAAAAGCGATCGCTTTAGCACAATTGAATTTAACGTGCATGGGGATAGCGCGTCCTTGGAGCTCCGGTTAACAATTTTGCAAAACAAAAAAGTGTCCCAAGCACATCAAAAATAAATTACAAAGTACAGTTACACTCATAATAACACTATCTAATAAAAATTATAAAAAAAAAATTAAAAGCCGCTGCTTACTTCTGCATTCGGATCCTCACAAAGGATCCAAACTCACCTATCTAGTGGTCAGTATCTTTAAATTATTAACATGTGGGGGGAAAAACTTTTTTTATATGGTATTATGGGGATAAATTAACAATGCTAATGCCAAAATTACTATGTATTATTCATGAAGTATGGTAGGGATCTCAAAGGGCTAAGTTATCTTAGACTGATGAGAATTTATTCAATAGATCCTGAGATATATATGCACATATCTACTGACCACATTTTATTAAATTATCAGAGTTTGTAGTATTTTTCAATTTTCATAATTTCAGTAATTTAAAAAACAGCACTTATATTCAAATATTTGAGTATTTTTGCATTTATAATTTTTAATAGGATAAAATCCGATTTTCTTAATTATTTTGCAGAAAGAACCATATTCCAAAAATAGTTTAAATGATATTTGATATTTGCTGTTTTTACATTTGAAATACCACAATTAAAGGACATTAAAGTGATATTTTTTGCCTTTGTTTTCTCTAAATAAGGGCTATTTTTTTAAATCAGTATTTCTGTACTAAAAAAAAAAATCTTGACCCTTTAACTCTTTAAAAAAAAGTATGACTGCCGGCTGCTGAATAAATTTAGATATATATTTATATATGTGCTTGCATTTCTACTTGCCCATTATGGCCGATTAGCATTTTATCCCTTTTTAATATTTATGTTTTTATTTAATTTTTTTTGTGCATGTTGGACAAAAGCAGGAGTTAATATTTCAAGCTTTAACACGCTTGCGTTTGTTGTTGGTTTTTTTTTTCTTTTCAATTGCTTTTCATGTCATGTAGCATTTTGAATAGTTGTCAGACTTGTTCTCTCCAAAAGAAAACATTTCCTTTTTCTGGTAGTTTGGATAACCTGTTGTAACTTGGGCAACCTGTGCATTGCAATATATTTCATTTTTTTGTGGACGTTTTACTTCACGAGACACCGCATTAACAAATCCTGCGTGCCACGCATGGCCTACTGTGTTCTTCTAGGGCACTTAGAAGTTCAGAATTTGACATGTTCACTCGAGAATGAAGAAAGAGAAAAGCCTTATTATTTTTATACTCTGCTGCTTTCTCACGCTATCTCTAGCATTCTGGATCTACTGTGAAATCTAGCAGTAGCATACCCATAGAGATCTTTTAAATGTTCTCTGTCTAGATCTTAATAAAAATGAATTGTATCTGATTTATTGCATTCATCAAACTTATGTTTATTTTTTATTTTCTAGGCATTTTATCCTTGTTGGGTAGATGTTTCATCTGTGCAATATCCATGACCTGATATTGTGTTTTCTACTGTATACTGAGTCAATTTGAGGTTTACAATATTTCTTAGCGAAACGAGACAATATAATACACCTTGCACATTTTTTTCCAGATTGTTTATGGAAGATGAAACTCAGTTCTCCAAGGGATACTTTAGCTTTGTTCCTTTAATGAAGCAGATTCCTTTAATCAAGTGCAAACCAATGGGGGATTTATGAACATCTAACATGGCTTATTTTGCCTACAGGGAGAGGTTTAGATTAGTGCTGGCAAGCACAAATAGTAAATGCCGAAAAAGGCTTTTCTAAAGTAAAGTGTGATCCTTCTCTTTAGTTGTTAGGTTATAAAAACTCAATATCTGTTTATTTGTATTAAATAATTAAGCTTTTGCACTTGGCTGTACAAAACTATAGAGTTTGCGAGGCTGAATAAGTCATAATATATTTATGTGTTTTTCAAATATTCATAATGATATTTTTCTCATATTATCAGGGCTGTATTTTCTCTGTATCCCATGGGCATAAGTTTGTTTGCCATCCCCAGCTTGTTTCTGCATAGCTTTGTTCCAAGTAATGGCAAACTGACTCTTTTTTTTAACCACGTTGTGTCTGTCTATCTATTAATCTATCTATATGTCTCTGTCTGCCTGTCTATTTATCTGTCTGTCTATCTATTTAAACCTACATATTAATACATATAATTATGTATTTATTTATTTTAAAGAGGTTTATTCTATAAACTTGATCAAGTTATTCGAACAGTTGGTCCAGGAGTTTAGCCGGAATAAAAGATTTTAAAGATGTTTTCACTAGAATTAATAAATATACAGTTTCTATAACATGAAAAGAGGCTCATATGAAATTAGTAAATAGATTGTATATTACCCCTCTTATGAGGTCAAAATGGAATCCTATTGAAAGAATCTCATATTCTAGATGTCATTCAGGGGAGGCGGACCTTTTTCTCTGTTTCTGGCAATGCCCCAAGATCCAAAAATTGTGGTCCCAAATTGGATTCTGGCTGAATAAATTTCAAGATTCAATATTTTTCTTGAATAAATATCATATTATCCTTTTGTGTAATGATGTGAGTATTCAGAATAGACCTAATTAATATAGCCATCCTTATTGCAAGGCAACTTATCTTTAAATCATGGAAGGATAAGCACAGTCCTAGTTTCGGAATATTTTTAAAAGAGATTAGATTCTGTTTGATTGTTTTTATATGTACGTATTTTGTTGTTGTTTGACTGGATAGGGGATCAATGAATGGAAAGAAAGTTCCAACATCATGTGCATATAGATCATTATGTTCAAGATTACATTTGTTAATTTATTTTTTCTTGCTTTGCTTCACAACTACATATTAATGTTTGAAGTCATGGACACTGTTGTATCTTGCATGATTTGTCATATGGGGAAAAGGGGAAAAGTGCTGTTTTATTAACCCATCAAAAGTGATTATACTTTAAAAAATGTATATGCTCTGTTGATTTCATTATCTATTAATTATGTTCCTGGACATTGTGCTTTTTTGTAAACCCTTATGATCATGTTCAGTTAAGGTTGTTCTTTTTTTATATTTTTTTTTGTGGTACTGTGTTTGATTGTTGTAAACTGACTTTTGTTGGAAAAAAATAATAACTATAAAGAGCTTTTTTCAAAAATGTAGAAATACTTTAACAATCAGGACATTACGATTACAAACCATGACGAGAGTGAGACAATATTTATGATTGTGCGAGCGGACATGATCCGATATTGCGGATCATGTCCGCTGCACATTGATAAATGCCGACAGCATACGCTCTCGGCATTTATCATTGCACCAGCAGTTCTTGTGAACTGCTGGTGCAATACCGCCCCCTGCAGATTAGCCGCTAGCAGGGGGTGTCACTCAACCCGATCGTATACGATCGGGTTGATTTCTGGTGATTTCTGTCCGTGGCCTCAGAGCAGGCGGACAGGTTATGGAGTAGCGGTCTTAAGACCGCTGCTTCATAACTTCTTCCGGCAAGCTTGATAACTATGCCCCTTAAACTGAACAATGATAGCGTTCATGTCTAGTAAATTTCTGTAGACATTAAAGCGTCTTCCATAAAGGGAGTCACTTTTGCTCCATGTTACTAATGCATATATTTATTTTTTTAACTAATATGCCTTTGTTGGGAGAAAATAAGACATAGAAGAAGTAATTAATACACACACAAAGAAAGCACTACAATGTTTTCATAAATTAGCAATTGAAAGAAATTTAAAAATTGTTTATATAAACTGAAAATGTGAAGAATCAAAATATATTAACATATAATATATAGACAGATTGGAAACGGTTAGATTACTATAATCTTAGATAAGAATTATCATTTAATTTCAGATTTGTTCAATCTTGATACCCTTGATACCATTTAATAACCAATAAGCCAATTCATTAACTCAAACCTTGTCATTTTGAGTGTAATATTAAAAAAGCACGAACACTAAGGCCTAGATTTAGAGTTCGGCGGTAGCCGTCAAAACCAGCGTTAGAGGCTCCTAACGCTGGTTTTGGCCGCCCGCTGGTATTTGGAGTCAGTGATTAAAGGGTCTAACGCTCACTTTGCAGCCGCGACTTTTCCATACCGCAGATCCCCCTACGCCATTTGCGTAGCCTATCTTTTCAATGGGATCTTTCTAACGCTGGTATTTAGAGTCGTTTCTGCAGTGAGCGTTAGAGCTCTAACGACAAGATTCCAGCCGCCTGAAAATAGCAGGAGTTAAGAGCTTTCTGGCTAACGCCGGTTTATAAAGCTCTTAACTACTGTACCCTAAAGTACACTAACACCCATAAACTACCTATGTACCCCTAAACCGAGGTCCCCCCACATCGCCGCCACTCAATTAAAAATTTTAACCCCTAATCTGCCGACCGCCACCTACGTTATACTTATGTACCCCTAATCTGCTGCCCCTAACCCCGCCGACCCCTATATTACATTTATTAACCCCTAATCTGCCCCCCACAACATCGCCGCCAGCTACTTAAAATAATTAACCCCTAATCTTCCGACCGCAAAGCGCCGCCACCTACGTTATCCCTATGTACCCCTAATCTGCTACCCCTAACACCGCCGACCCCTATATTATATTTATTATCCCCTAATCTGCCCCCCTCAACGTCGCCGACACCTGCCTACACTTATTAACCCCTAATCTGCCGAGCGGACCGCACCGCTACTATAATAAAGTTATTAACCCCTAACCCGCCTCACTAACCCTATCATAAATAGTATTAACCCCTAATCTGCCCTCCCTAACATCGCCGACACCTACCTTCAATTATTAACCCCTAATCTTCCGATCGGAGCTCACCGCTATTCTAATAAATGTATTAACCCCTAAAGCTAAGTCTAACCCTAACACTAACACCCCCCTAACTTAAATATAATTTACATCTAACGAAATAAATTAACTCTTATTAAATAAATTATTCCTATTTAAAGCTAAATACTTACCTGTAAAATAAACCCTAATATAGCTACAATATAAATTATAATTATATTTTAGCTATTTTAGGATTAATATTTATTTTACAGGCAACTTGGTATTTATTTTAACTAGGTACAATAGCTATTAAATAGTTAATAACTATTTAATAGTTACCTAGTTAAAATAATTACAAAATTACCTGTAAAATAAATCCTAACCTAAGATATAATTAAACCTAACACTACCCTATCAATAAAATAATTAAATAAACTACCTACAATTACCTACAATTAACCTAACACTACACTATCAATAAATAAATTAAATACAATTGCTACAAATAAATACAATTAAATAAACTAGCTAAAGTACAAAAAATAAAAAAGAACTAAGTTACAGAAAATAAAAAAATATTTACAAACATAAGAAAAATATTACAACAATTTTAAACTAATTACACCTACTCTAAGCCCCCTAATAAAATAACAAAGCCCCCCAAAATAAAAAATTCCCTACCCTATTCTAAATTTAAAAAGTTACAAGCTCTTTTACCTTACCAGCCCTGAACAGGGCCCTTTGCGGGGCATGCCCCAAGAAGTTCAGCTCTTTTGCCTGTAAAAGAAAACATACAATACCCCCCCCCCAACATTACAACCCACCACCCACATACCCCTAATCTAACCCAAACCACCCTTAAATAAACCTAACACTAATCCCCTGATGATCTTCCTACCTTGTCTTCACCATACCAGGTTCACCGATCCGTCCTGGCTCTGATATCTTCATCCAACCCAAGCGGGGGCTAGACATCCACTGAAGAAGTCCAGAAGAGGCTCCAAAGTCTTCATCCTATCCGGCAAGAAGAGGACATCCGGACCGGCAAACATCTTCTCAAAGCCGCATCTTCTATCTTCTTCCATCCGGTGCGGAGCGGGTCCATCTTGAAGCAGGCGACGCGGATCCATCCTCTTCTTCCGATGTCTCCCGACGAATGACGGTTCCTTTAAGGGACGTCATCCAAGATGGCGTCCCTCGAATTCCGATTGGCTGATAGGATTCTATCAGCCAATCGGAATTAAGGTAGGAATTTTCTGATTGGCTGATGGAATCAGCCAATCAGAATCTAGTTCAATCCGATTGGCCGATCCAATCAGCCAATCAGATTGAGCTCGCATTCTATTGGCTGATCGGAACAGCCAATAGAATGCGAGCTCAATCTGATTGGCTGATTGGATCAGCCAATCGGATTGAACTTGATTCTGATTGGCTGATTCCATCAGCCAATCAGAAAATTCCTACCTTAATTCCGATTGGCTGATAGAATCCTATCAGCCAATCGGAATTCGAGGGACGCCATCTTGGATGACGTCCCTTAAAGGAACCGTCATTCGTCGGGAGACATCGGAAGAAGAGGATGGATCCGCGTCGCCTGCTTCAAGATGGACCCGCTCCGCACCGGATGGAAGAAGATAGAAGATGCGGCTTGGAGAAGATGTTTGCCGGTCCGGATGTCCTCTTCTTGCCGGATAGGATGAAGACTTTGGAGCCTCTTCTGGACTTCTTCAGTGGATGTCTAGCCCCCGCTTGGGTTGGATGAAGATATCGGAGCCAGGACGGATCGGTGAACCTGGTATGGTGAAGACAAGGTAGGAAGATCATCAGGGGATTAGTGTTAGGTTTATTTAAGGGTGGTTTGGGTTAGATTAGGGGTATGTGGGTGGTGGGTTGTAATGTTGGGGGGGGGGGTATTGTATGTTTTCTTTTACAGGCAAAAGAGCTGAACTTCTTGGGGCATGCCCCGCAAAGGGCCCTGTTCAGGGCTGGTAAGGTAAAAGAGCTTGTAACTTTTTAAATTTAGAATAGGGTAGGGAATTTTTTATTTTGGGGGTCTTTGTTATTTTATTAGGGGGCTTAGAGTAGGTGTAATTAGTTTAAAATTGTTGTAATATTTTTCTTATGTTTGTAAATATTTTTTTATTTTCTGTAACTTAGTTCTTTTTTATTTTTTGTACTTTAGCTAGTTTATTTAATTGTATTTATTTGTAGCAATTGTATTTAATTTATTTATTGATAGTGTAGTGTTAGGTTAATTGTAGGTAATTGTAGGTAGTTTATTTAATTATTTTATTGATAGGGTAGTGTTAGGTTTAATTATATCTTAGGTTAGGATTTATTTTACAGGTAATTTTGTAATTATTTTAACTAGGTAACTATTAAATAGTTATTAACTATTTAATAGCTATTGTACCTAGTTAAAATAAATACTAAGTTGCCTGTAAAATAAATATTAATCCTAAAATAGCTAAAATATAATTATAATTTATATTGTAGCTATATTAGGGTTTATTTTACAGGTAAGTATTTAGCTTTAAATAGGATTAATTTATTTAATAAGAGTTAATTTATTTCGTTAGATGTAAATTATATTTAAGTTAGGGGGGTGTTAGTGTTAGGGTTAGACTTAGCTTTAGGGGTTAATACATTTATTAGAATAGCGGTGAGCTCCGATCGGAAGATTAGGGGTTAATAATTGAAGGTAGGTGTCGGCGATGTTAGGGAGGGCAGATTAGGGGTTAATACTATTTATGATAGGGTTATTGAGGCGGGAGTGAGACGGATTAGGGGTTAATAACTTTATTATAGTAGCGCTCAGGTCCGCTCGGCAGATTAGGGGTTAATAAGTGTAGGTAGGTGTCGGCGACGTTGTGGGGGGCAGATTAGGGGTTAATAAATATAACATAGGGGTCGGCGATGTTAGGGCAGCAGATTAGGGGTACATAGGGATAACGTAGGTTGCGGCGGTTTACGGAGCGGAAGATTAGGGGTTAAAACTGTAATGCAGGGGTCAGCGATAGCGGGGGCGGCAGATTAGGGGTTAATAAGTGTAAGGTTAGGGGTGTTTAGACTCGGGGTACATGTTAGAGTGTTAGGTGCAGACGTAGGAAGTGTTTCCCCATAGGAAACAATGGGGCTGTGTTAGGAGCTGAACGCTGCTTTTTTGCAGGTGTTAGGTTTTTTTTCAGCTCAAACAGCCCCATTGTTTCCTATGGGGGAATCGTGCACGAGCACGTTTTTGATGCCGGCCGCGTCCGTAAGCAACTCTGGTATCGAGAGTTGCATTTGCGGTAAAAATGCCCTACGCTCCTTTTTTGGAGCCTAACGCAGCATTTGTTTGAACTCTCGATACCAGAGTTAAATTTATGGTGCGGCCAGAAAAAAGCCCGCGGAGCGTTAACAGCCCTTTTACCGCCGAACTCTAAATCTAGGCCTAAATGTCCTAATATCTTATAAAATTGCAATTCATCCAAGAAATGTATGTACGTTATTGTTACCTTGTTAAAGGGACAATAAATATATTGAGATCTTGATATAAAATGCTTAGTTATGTGTAGTGAAACAACTTTGCAATATAAAGGTGGCTTTTGGTTCACAATGCTACAATTTGCGCGGTTTCAGAATAGCACCCTTGTCTGTGAGTTACAGGACCAGAGTCATGTGACTGCTAATGAGAAGAGGAACTTTTGGAATACAGCAACTGTAATCCCTTCACATATGTGCCCTTGCCGGTAACGCACATCACCCCAGGCACCTCAAATGCATCATAGTCTGCCTGTGGCACAGGGAAGCTAAATAGCGCAACGCTTCTGCATACATATGAGTGACATGTAAGAGTATGTCACTCATGTGATGAAGCTGAGTAGCGCAGCACATTTAAATCATGATGCACTTATAATATGAAGCATTATTTGGGATGTAAGCATTTGGTATGATACTTTTTGTTTTTTAATTGTTCTGATTAAAGCTACAGTGGGGTTTAGCAAACAAGTTACATGTGGTTAAGGTTTTCATGGATACAAATGTACAACACTTAAAAGCACAACTAAGTTTTTCTAGTCTATTTTAAATAGCAACAAAATGCTAATATAGCCAACTTATCAGTGTAGCTTATTTGTTACTATGGTAGACCAGTTTAAGTACCATTTCCATGATGAACAGTCACACTGTTGATGTATTTACAACCCAGCCAACCAGATAAAAGAAAATGGTAATTTAAAAACCTCATTAGATAGTAGGCGTAGTGGTATGGTAGGTTGGTCCGATGTGAGTGACAATTGCAGGGGCAAGGAGTGCTGAGGTTTGCATGGGTATGTGGGCAGTTTCCCAGCTCAGGGTGTTTGTCTCTGCTCTTGCCTTTCCTTGTACCTCCTCTCCTCTGTCTCTCTGCTTCACTTGTCCGCCCCTGTTTCTAATCCTCCTAAGGCTTTGCCACTTTTCTTGTCCAACTAGGTTCTCTCCTTTGCAAAGTCAGCCTCTCTCTTGCCCAGAGTTTGCCTCTTCTGCTGGTCAGAGTCTGTTTTAACAATGAAACTGATATCATTAACCATTGGCAATAAGCTTCTTTTTCCTTTTGTCCATGTTTGTATATGTTCTCTATATGGGATAATTGAATGAACAAATCCCTAAAATGATGTTAATGAATGCTACTTGTTTAGTGATAATATAAAGGAGACTAAATGAATATTACTTTTCTAACAATAACGAGATGTTGTATCTTTTTCATATGTATAAATATATATGTTTCATTTATATCTGTTTTTGTTCTCCTTTACTGCTTCTTATAGGTCTTTGAACCTGCTCATATTTCTGTTATATTGTTATTCAATCTGTAAATACTGATGAATTACTGAACTTATTGATGCATATGAACATATGAGTACTTGTCCCTTTAAGGATGTAATTATCTTTTAACAATAGGATTGTATTTGCAATTTTTCTTTGTTCTCTTGCTATCTTTATTTGAAAAATAAGACATCTAAGTTTTTTTTTTTGGTGAAGTACTCTGGATAGCACTTTTTTATTGGTGGATGAATTTATCCACCAATCAGCAAGAACAACCCAGGTTGTTCACCAAAAATGGGCCAGGATCTAAACTTACATTCTTGCATTTCAAATAACGATACCAATAGAATGAAGAAAATTTGATAATAGGAGTAAATTAGAAAGTTGCTTAAAATGTCATGCTCTATCTGAATCACGAAAGAAAAAATTTGGGTTCAGTGTCCCTTTAAGCCAAAAAGTCTATGCAAACTTCTGAAGTTAAAGCTGCTAAGGCACATCTTGTTAACCCCTTTAGTTTATTCATAATCTACTTTTAAATGTAGCTTAATAGTTTGCTGTCAGAGGGGAATCTAATAAATTGCTAACCGTAGTCTTGTAGCACTATCTTGCAAAGGATTGGAAAAAGTAACACAAAATAGAAGTTAAAACATGCATTACATAAATGCATTTAAATAAGCTGTGTTTGAGTTTACATTTTAATAACTGATGCATCGTTGAAACAGATAAATTAATGCTAAGTTATTCTAAAAAAGCTTGCTTCATAGCCAAATCTATGTATAACGCTTTTAGTTAGATGGTCTGTCTTTCTTAAATATCAAATAAGGTGATGTGCTGTTCTCTGTTGTACGATAACTACAAAAAGTTAGTACTGTGAGTTAAAGAGACAGAACATACCATGGGGGGTAGTTATCAAGCCGTCAACCTCAAATACGCTGGAATTCCGCAGCGTATTTGTGGCGAGGCTGATTCGCCTTAGTTATCAAAGGCTCGAGACCGGCAAAAGTAGAATTTTGTGACGTAAGCATCGATCCGCCGGACTCAGTCCGACACAGATCGATTCTTACGTCACTCCAGATGTTCCGCACACAAGTGCGGCACAATCTCACTACTTTTGCTAGCTATCAAAAAACTAGCAGGTACGCTCGGCACTTTTACGGCCCAGCGTACCTGGTTTTCAATCCGCCACCCCTGGAGGCGGCGGATCCCATAGGAATCAATGGGAGTCTGACCATAGCGAAAGTACAAGTTCGCTGCTGACAGACATCCCATTGATTTCTATGGGAGCTGTCTACACCTAACACCCTAACATGTACCCCGAGTCTAAACACCACTAATCTGACCCCCCCCCACACCGCCGCAACTAAATAAAGTTATTACCCCCTAAACCGCCGCTCCCGGAGCCCACCGCAAGCTACTCTATACATATTAACCCCTAAACCGCCGCTCCCGGAGCCCACCGCAACTATAATAAATGTATTAACCCCTAAACCGCCGCTCCCTGAACCCGCCGCAACCTATATTAAATGTATTAACCCCTATCCTGCCCCCCCTACACCGTCCCCACCTATAATAAATTTATTAACCCCTATCCTGCCCCCCACTACGCCGCCGCCACTGTCATAAAATTATTAACCCCTAAACCTAAGTCTAACCCTAACCCTAACGCCCCCCTAACTTAAATATTAATTAAATAAATCTAAATAAATTAACTCTTATTAAGTAAATGAATCCTATTTAAAACTAAATACTTACCTTTAAAATAAACCCTAATATAGCTACAATATAAATAATAAATATATTCTAGCTATCTTAGGATTTATTTTTATTTTACAGGTACCTTTCAATTTATTTTAACCATGTACAATAACTATTAAATAGTTATTAACTATTTAATAGCTTACCTAGCTAAAATAAAGAGAAATGTACCTGTGAAATAAATCCTAACCTAAGTTACAATTACACCTAACACTACACTATACTTTAATAAATTATTCCTATTTAAAAATAAATACCTACCTGTAAAATTACCTACCTGTAATATAATTAATAATTATATTATAGCTATCTTAGGATTTATATTTATTTTACAGGTAACTTTGTATTTATTTTAGCTAGTTAGAATAGTTATTAAATAGTTATTAACTATTTAATAACTACATAGCTAAAAGAAATACAAAATTACCTGTAAAATAAATCCTAACTTAAGTTACAATTAAACCTAATACTACACTATCATTAAATTAATTAAATAAACTACCTACAAATAACTACAATTAAATACAATTACATAAACTAACTAAAGTGCAAAAAATAAAAAAAGCTAAGTTACAAAAAATAAAAAAATAAGTTACAAACATGTTACAAATATTACAACAATTTTAAGCTACTTACACCTAATCTAAGCCCCCTAATAAAATAACAAACCCCCCCAAAATAAAAAAATGCCCTACCCTATTCTAAATTAAATAAATTTCAAAGCTCTTTTACCTTACCAGCCCTTAAAAGGGCCATTTGTGGGGGCATGCCCCAAAGAAAACATCTCTTTTGCCTGTAAAAGAAAAATACAACCCCCCCCCAACATTAAAACCCACCACCCACATACCCCTAATCTAACCCAAACCCCCCTTACAAAAACCTAACACTAATCCCCTGAAGATCATCCTACCTTGAGTCGTCTTCACTCAGCCGAGCCACCGATGGAACTGAAGAGGACATCCGGAGCGGAAGAAGTTAATCCTCCAAGCGGCGCTGAAGAAATCTTCCATCCGATGAAGTCATCTTCCAAGCCGGGTCTTGAATCTTCCTTCCGCCGACGCGGAACCACCTTCTTCACCGACGGACTACGACGAATGACGGCTCCTTTAAGGGACGTCATCCAAGATGGCGTCCCCTCAATTCCGATTGGCTGATAGGATTCTATCAGCCAATCGGAATTAAGGTAGGAAAAATCTGATTGGCTGATGGAATCAGCCAATCAGATTGAGCTCGCATTCTATTGGCTGTTCCGATCAGCCAATAGAATGCGAGCTCAATCTGATTGGCTGATTGGATCAGCCAATCGGATTGAACTTGAATCTGATTGGCTGATTCCATCAGCCAATCAGATTTTCCTACCTTAATTCCGATTGGCTGATAGAATCCTATCAGCCAATCGGAATTGAGGGGACGCCATCTTGGATGACGTCCCTTAAAGGAGCCGTCATTCATCGTAGTCCGTCGGTGAAGAAGGTGGTTCCGCGTCGGCGGAAGGAAGATTCAAGACCCGGCTTGGAAGATGACTTCATCGGATGGAAGATTTCTTCAGCGCCGCTTGGAGGATTAACTTCTTCCGCTCCGGATGTCCTCTTCAGTTCCATCGGTGGCTCGGCTGAGTGAAGACGACTCAAGGTAGGATGATCTTCAGGGGATTAGTGTTAGTTTTTTGTAAGGGGGGTTTGGGTTAGATTAGGGGTATGTGGGTGGTGGGTTTTAATGTTGGGGGGGGTTGTATTTTTCTTTTACAGGCAAAAGAGCTGTTTTCTTTGGGGCATGCCCCCACAAATGGCCCTTTTAAGGGCTGGTAAGGTAAAAGAGCTTTGAAATTTATTTAATTTAGAATAGGGTAGGGCATTTTTTTATTTTGGGGGGGTTTGTTATTTTATTAGGGGTCTTAGATTAGGTGTAAGTAGCTTAAAATTGTTGTAATATTTGTAACATGTTTGTAACTTATTTTTTTATTTTTTGTAACTTAGCTTTTTTTATTTTTTGTACTTTAGTTAGTTTATGTAATTGTATTTAATTGTAGTTATTTGTAGGTAGTTTATTTAATTAATTTAATGATAGTGTAGTATTAGGTTTAATTGTAACTTAAGTTAGGATTTATTTTACAGGTAATTTTGTATTTCTTTTAGCTATGTAGTTATTAAATAGTTAATAACTATTTAATAACTATTCTAACTAGCTAAAATAAATACAAAGTTACCTGTAAAATAAATATAAATCCTAAGATAGCTATAATATAATTATTAATTATATTGTAGCTATCTTAGGGTTTATTTTACAGGTAAGTATTTATTTTTAAATAGGAATAAATTATTAAAGTATAGTGTAGTGTTAGGTGTAATTGTAACTTAGGTTAGGATTTATTTCACAGGTACATTTCTCTTTATTTTAGCTAGGTAAGCTATTAAATAGTTAATAACTATTTAATAGCTATTGTACCTAGTTAAAATAAATTGAAAGTTGCCTGTAAAATTAAAAAAAATCCTTAAAATAGCTAGAATATAATTATTATTTATATTGTAGCTATATTAGGGTTTATTTTAAAGGTAAGTATTTAGTTTTAAATAGGATTCATTTACTTAATAAGAGTTAATTTATTTAGATTTATTTCATTAATATTTAAGTTAGGGGGGCGTTAGGGTTAGGGTTAGACTTAGGTTTAGGGGTTAATAATTTTATTACAGTGGCGGCGGCGTAGTGGGGGGCAGGATAGGGGTTAATAAATTTATTATAGGTGGCGACGGTGTAGGGGGGGCAGATTAGGGGTTAATAAATTTATTATAGGTGGCGACGGTGTAGGGGGGGCAGGATAGGGGTTAATAGGTTTAATATAGGTTGCGGCGGGTTCATGGAGCGGCGGTTTAGGGGTTAAACTATTTATTTAGTTGTGGAGAGGTGCGGGATCAGCAGGATAGGGGTTAATAATTTTATTATAGAGGGCGACGGTATAGGGGGGGCAGGATAGGGGTTACTAGGTATAATGTAGGTGGCAGCGGTGTCCGGGAGCGGCGGTTTAGGGGTTAATACATTTATAAGACTTGCGGCAGGGTCTAGGAGCGGCGGTTTAGGGGTTAGTAACTTTATTGAGTTGCGGGAGGCTCCGGGGGCGCCGGTATAGGGGGTAGAACAGTGTAGTTTAGTGTGAGTGCTTAGTGACAGGCTAGCAATAAAGCTGGGAAAAAGCCGAAGGGCAGCGAGATCGGATGAGTGATAACTGTCACAGTCCGCTGCTCATCGCCCCGCGGCTTTTTGACAGCTTTATTTGATAACTTAGGCGTATTTTTTCAGGTCCGCGGCGGCGAAGGTAGGCGAGCTTAGGCGGGCGTATTGGGCCGGCGAAGCCAGAAAAGTAGACGGCTTGATAACTACCCCCCCTATGTCTGTTCTGTTGCTATAAAAATACATATCAGCCAAATCTAAAGAATTTAAAAATAATTAAAGGGACATTATAAACTCATTTTTTCTTTGCATAAATGGTTTGTAGATGATCTATTTATATAGCCCATAAAGTTTTTTGTTTTTTTTTAAATGTATAGTTTTGCTTATTTTTAAATAACATTGCTCTGATTTTCAGACTCCTAACCAAGCCCCAAAGTTTTATGAGAATACCGTCAGCTACCTACTCCAGCTTGCTCCTGTTTGTGTAAAGGGTCTTTTCATATGCAAAATAAGGGGGGGGGGTCTTATTTTCCTCTTGCAGTGGGCTTTCCAAATACCCTTTCAACAGAGCTAAACTGAGAGCTTCTAAGTAAGTTTTTAAACAGTTTTTTTACTGGATTTTTATATCAGTATCTGTGCATCTTATTATTTATAGTAGTGTCTATTACATGCAGTTATATGAAAATGAGTGTATACTGTCCCTTAAACCTCTTCTTTGCCATAATTGCTTTGCAATTGACAAACTACACCCACCATTTCCCTTATTTGGAGGAGCCAATCTGGGCTTTAATTTGCAGACAACAAGGCTAGTCGTAATGATGTTAGTATAAAATGCATTGTCTTGCTGCTGTTATCCGTTAAAGCCGAATAGGGAAACATATATAGCAGAGTAAGCCTTGAGAATTCAGCAGGGTGCATTTCAAGTTCTGAGAATTACAAAAAAACAATTTCCAGAACTAAATTATGTTAAAATGGCAAAATAAAAAATGAAAGTACAGGTAGCCAATTTATGCCAGAGTTCTGTTCCTGAATGTGTGATTTGAAGCCCAGTATATAATGAAAGTCAATGGGAAGTGAAGGAGTTAGGTTCTAGTCCCCTCTCAAAATTGACATAAGTAACATAATACATTATACTGAATACTATGGGGCATATCTATCAAGCTCCGAATGGAGCTTGATGCCCCGTGTTTCACAAAGACCGCTGCTCCATAACCTGTCCGCCTGCTCTGAGCAAGCGGACAGACATCACCGGAATTCAACCCGATCGAGTACAATCGGGTTGATTGACACCCCCCTGGTGGTGGCTGATTGGCCGCGAGTCTGCAGGGGGCAGCATTGCACCAGCAGCTCTTGTGAGCTGCTGGTGCAATGCTGAATACAGAGAGCGTATTGCTCTCCATATTCAGCGAGGTCTGGCGGACCTGATCCGCACTGTTGGATCAGGTTCGCCAGACTTTAATAAATAGAGGCCTATGAAGGCTAAACATCATTATAAACAGTATCAAATAACCACACAATAGGGCAGGGTGAGGTTGCTGCTGCTAGTGCTCATACAACTGGGACACCTGGTGCAGGGCACTACTGGGTACTGAGGGCAAAGAGCTACCCACTGCTACTTGTACCTTCACCAGACAGAGTGGGCAAGAGAGAAATCATAATCTGTGCAGGAGGAGAAACAGACTCTAGAACACAAGGAAAAGCGGAGCACAGGGGTAAAATCCAACAGTTTATTATGCCAACCAATGGATAAAATTGGTTGGCATAGTAAACTGTTCTGAAAATCAGAGCAATGTTATTTAAAAATAAGCAAAACTATACATTTAAAAAAAAAAAAAACATTATGGACTATATAAATAGATCATCTGCAAACCATTGATGCAAAGAAAAAATGAGTGTATAATGTCCCTTTAATTATTTTTAAAATCTTTAGATTTGGTTGATATGTATTTTTATAGCAACAGAACAGACATAGGGGCATATGTATCAAGCTCCGAATGGAGCTTGATGCCCCGTGTTTCTGGTGAGTCATCAGACTCGCCAGGAACAGCAGTTATGAAGCAGCGGTCACAAAGACCGCTGTTCCATAACCTGTCCGCCTGCTCTGAGCAGGCAGACACACATCGCCGGAAATCAACCCGATCAAGTACGATCGGGTTGATTGACACTCCCTGCCGGCGGCTGATTGGCCGCGAGTCTGCAGGGGGCGGCGTTGCACCAGCAGCTCTTGTGAGCTGCTGGTGCAATGCTGAATACGGCGAGCGTATTGCTCGCCGTATTCAGCGATGTCTGTCGGACCTGATCCGCTCTGTCAGATCAGGTCCGACAGACATTGATAACTATAGGCCATAGTATGTTCTGTCTCTTTAACTCACAGTACTGACTTTCAAGGGGCAGGATAATGTAAACTGTTAGCTGTCTAAAAAGTAAAATTCCTGTCTCTTTACCTACAAACATTAGCCTTGTGATTGTGAAATACTCATAGTTATCGTACAACAGAGAAAATACAGCACAAACTAAAGGGGTTAACAAGCTTTGCCTTAGCAGCTTTAACTTCAGAAGCTTGCATAGACTTTTTGGCTTAAAGGGACACTGAACTGAACCCAATTTTATTATTTCGTGATTCAGATAGAGCATAACATTTTAAGCAACTTTCTAATTTACTCCTATTATCAAATTTTCTTCATTCTATTAGTATCTTTATTTGAAATGCAAGAATGTAAGTTTAGATGCCAGCCCATTTTTGGTGAACAACCTGGGTTGTTCTTGCTTATTGGTGGATAAATTCATCCACCAATAAAAAGTGCTGTCCAGAGTACTCCAGCAAAAAAATACCTTATTTATTTTCAAATAAAGATAGCAAGAGAACAAAGAAAAATTGATAATAGGAGTAAATTAGAAAGTTGCTTAAAATTGCATGCTCTGCCAGAATCACAGAAGAAAAAAATTGGGTTCAGTGTCCCTTTAATTTGATTAAAGGGCCATAATACCCAAATGTTTAAACACTTGACAGTGATGCAGCATAGCTGTAAAAAGCTGACTAGAAAATATCTCCTGAACATCTCTATGTAAAAAAGAAAGATATTTTACCTCAAAAGTTCCTCAGTAGCCACCTCCCATTGTAAAGGATTTCTAAGCAGCATATTAGTATGTCTGTCCTAGGACAGCTGAAGGGATGAGCATTGTGCACTCTCATCTTATTTCACCAATCAGGTAAAGGAAGTTTACAATGAAATCTCATGAGAGTCAAGTCAAATCTCATGAGATCACAGTAAAAGTTCATGACCTCAGCACTGCTGATGCTGATTGGCTGCTGTTCATTTCTTCATTTTTTTAATTTTTTTTACCTGCAGCTGGGAGCAGTTGAGTATAACTTTTTACACAGAACTTACTCTGCTGAGCTGAGGAGATTATGAGGTAAAATATCTTCCTTTTTTACATAGAGATGCTCAGGTGATATTTTCCTGTCAGTTTCAAGTGATTTAGCATATGAGTATTATGTCCCTTTAAATAAACAAAATATTTGTAGTCAAATTATATTGAAACACCACTTACTAAGCTTAAAACCTTTATCTTAATTATCAAATCAAGACATTAAAAAAATTTCACACTAACTTAATAAGCTTTGACTTTGTGAAGATTTTTATTTTTGTGCTGATATGGTGAGCACAGCATTCTCTGTGTGCATATCTGAAGGGCAGAGTATTTTGTTCCAGGAAACTGCTGTAATTTAGGTAATGGAAGATGATTTAAGTTATTGCTGACCAATATTATCTTTTGCCTGCCGTTATATGTTTTCCCTGATGTGTTTTGTTCTGTCTTATTGATAAACTTACAATGTTTGACCAACACCATCAATTAGATACCCACATTTATGCCAAATGCATGTGAACACATGAATTTCCTTTATTTTATTATTCTAGTTCTATGTTCTGCACACCTTCATATTCTGTCCCTCGTGATACTATTCCATTAGGTTTGCAAACACTCTTTATATGAGGTGGACACATACCTTTTGTCCTAGTTTGTAATTTTGACAGTGTACCACTTGGAATGCTATCCCAGCATTTGGGTGTAAACCTGGGATGCAACTCACACTATTTAAAACCAATGAAATCAACCATTATCCACTGCTGTAACATGCTGGCTATTGCTTGAAACCATGCCTTATCAGCTAATACTAGCTTTTGCTTCCTGCTGGTCATTTATTGCATTTGTGTCCTGCTGACCAATATATGCTGAGTCTGTTGTTAGCTGCATATTGTTTCCTGGTGGTCATTGCTTTAGTATGCTGCTGGCTATACCTGTCAGGCTGTAAATTTGTTAGCTGAATTTCCAGTTGTCCATTGTCCATCACTATCAGGGCTTGTACTAGACATGTGCGATTCGGTTCGGTTCGATTCGGAAATTCGGAAAATTCAGAGATTCGGATCGAACAAAATCTCTGAATTAAAATAGTGCCGAATCTACCAAATAAATCTGAATTACTTCGGATCTATTCGGATTTATTCAGATTTATTCAGTAGATTCGGATGGCCATGGATAACACTAGTATTGTACAGTATATATCACTCTGCTATGGGTTAAACCTAATGTACAGTACATAATACTAGTCTAATCCCACCTAACACTTACCGAAATTCCGAATTTCTGAACCGAACCGAATCCAGACGAATTTATTCGAATCCGAATGAATCCGAAAGAAATCCAAACCGAATTTATTCGAATCCGAATGAATCCGAAACAAATCCGAACTGAATTGTTTCAAATTTTTCCGAATTCGAATCACTCCGAACCGAAATTCAAAAAAATCCGAATCAATCCGAACCAAATTTTTTCGACATGCACATGTCTAGCTTGTACTTGTCTCATCTGCAACCTGATCGGCTAGACCTACATCTGACTACAAACCTTATCCTCCTCCAGTCTCTTCTAGACTACTTTTCTCTGAACTTACTTAATATGTGTGCATATACTGTATCTATATACTGTACATCTTTAACAAAGCATTCAGAGCTGTCCCCACCTGTATTCTCATCTCTTGTCATACATTCCATCTATTTACACCCTTGCAACATCGAAATGTAACTTCACTGGTACAAAGTGATGCTGAAAATATATACATTTTTTAAATAGTTTCCATTTTTATACATGGGTAATGACATTGCATTAGAAATTGCATATTTCCTTACTTTTGAATAAATGTATTTTTATATATATAATTTTTTCATGCTTCAATAAATGCATTATTTCCTGCCTGCATAAAAACGTTACTACCATTTGCAGTTATTTGCCGTATATAATTTTCATTGAAGTAAATAAAAAATCCATTTTTTTTCTAAATTGAATTAATCTACCATGTTGACATTTTCTGTGTCTTTCTGATGTTATTTTACTTCACAGATAAATATGATTTATAGAGAATGATGTTTTGCTTCTAATTGAAGATGCTCATACTGAATTTATTTATTGATATATTAAATATTATTACTGGAGCAACATGTTAACTACATAAGAAGCATTATTTGTGCACTGCTTAATGCAAGATTCTGTGTTATCTTTATATAAGTGTGTCATTCTAAGCAGCTCTTTTTTTAAAGTCACAGTCAACTCTAAAACTGTATTTCATACAAATGAATATAAAAAACCACAACACTATTTAACCCTTTCACTTCTGATCCATTTTCACAACCCTGTGCTAGAGGTATAAGTTTGGCCTTCATTCCATATTTAAAAGAGAAAGTATGAACTGGCGCTAAGAAAAGGTGAGATATAAACTACACTTCTACACGGACAAAGTTGATGTATATCACAAACAATCTGAAATATAGATAAAGAATAGTATGTGTTTATTACTGTGGTCTGTGGCCCAAAGATAGTTAATCTAAAACCAAATAGTTTAAAATCACAATAGTAAAAGCAGATCAGTATAAAATAAATGGCATAGCTCTAATAATATGACATAGGGACGATTCCCTATACGTTAAAAAATTACTGCCGCCTCATAGACAAAACACGGGTGGGAGCTGTGGACTCTTCCTGTCAGAAGAACAGAAAATTATCAGGTAAGCATAATTTATGTTTTTCTTCTTAAACGGGAAGAGTCCATAGCTGCCTTCATTACTTTTGGGAAAACAATACCCAAGCTAGAGGACACTGAATGCAAACAAAGTGTGGGTACAAAAAAGGCGGCCCCTTTGAAAGGCAACCCAGCCTGAAATTACCCAACACTCTATAAAAATAATAAACGACACAGGTAAAAAACCCAAAGCCCAGATAACTGCACATCAGTTACACAATCAGCAAAGTCGAGCTAGAGACCACTTAGCCGCACAGTCTGCCGAGCATAAACAGCCTCCGAGAAGCCAGGCCCGCGGCTCTGGACTCCCACGAAGAGTACCTGGCCTAAAGGACAAGGACATCTATCTGCCCCCGAGAGGGAGAATAGATCCCCAGAAGAAATCCAAAGGACCATTCCACACAGACTCAACAAACTTAGAACAACCCAAGGTTGTCACGATATTATCGCCCAGGGAAACGAACTCCATAGAAAAACAAGGACCTGAAAGAAGGGAAAAATGTCCCAAAAAGGACATGAGGGCCACCCTCATATCCCTGACACAGCACCATACCATAAGGTACTCCAGAAAACCGCGAGTTCCCTGTTGCATCATAGTCAAGTTGAAACCTGCGGGCTAGGCAAGCATAGACAGCAGAGACAGGATAACGATCCCAGCAGCTAGCAAAGAGCTCTCCAAGAAAACACCAAGCCACCTAAACAAGAACTAGCAAAGACCAGCTTCCAGATAGGAAGGCTGACCCAGTCATTGTGGTACCCAAACCACAGAATAGCGCCGAAAAGCTTGACAACAGCCCCCAACCAGAATACTGGGATCCAAGGAGCATCCCCTTCCAGCAACAGATGCCATTAGAAAATAGGAGGACATCAAAAGTCCTCCCACCAAAGGGGAGGACAGACTCAAGAAAGAAAATGGTCAACACTGCATAGAGTAACTGATACCCAACCTTTCCTCCAGGGTAATGGTCCCAGCCCAAAGGCTAGTCAAAGACCAAAGACAAGAGTCCCAGACCTCTGGAAGAAAAAAGGATGTATCTATGAGGAGCAAAAACCCCGAGTAGAACTCTGACCACTACTAAAAATGGCATGCTACCGTGAGTCAGGACAGACTTCGTGCTCGGGTACGAGACCCCTACACTGCTGTCTTCCATAAAGAGGAACACTTCCCAAGGGAAGAGAGTTCTCAGACCCCCAGCATCTAATTATCAGAATCCAACAAATAACAGGAGCCTTACCAGGGTTCAAACCCCCTGCCTGGTGGAACCAGTCACTACTCCACATCTCCCTATTCCAGGATTCTGAGAACACAAGAAGGGAAAAACCCCTACAAGGCAAGAAAAACAAGGACCCACAGGTCGTCACATATACTGAATTAACTCCAAATCAAGGAGAACACGCAAGAACCCATCCCCACTCTAGGAGAAAAAGGGAACTAAAGCAACGGAAACCACCCTACCATAGAGGTGAGACCCCTCGGCCAATATCGCCAACCCAGTTGAAAAGACACCTAGAGTCTACAAGGAACATAAAATGTGCCAGAAGACCAGTAGGGACCCATCAGAGAGACCTAGAACCTAAGCCTCAGGCAGATAGGAATTTCCCATGAGAAACAGAACCCTGTCCCCTTCAAAGGGACACACGGGACCACAAAACCTAAGGTGAAACTGAACCGTCCACACCCGATGCCAGAGTCCTCGAAAAATGGAATTGATCAAAAGATCTAACTTCCTAAGGAACACTAAGCTGCCTCCTATGATTAGGAGCACACCATCTAAAGTTCGTATACTTAGCGACCTAGCAACAGCCTCAAACACAAGAGTCTGAAAGAATTCCTGACCAGTTTAAGAATTCGGCACCCAGTGATCCTGAATCGCAAGGGAAAAATCTCATAGACAAGCTTAACTACGTGTTACACACGCTGGCAAGGTAACAACCAGCACCCAAAGGTAGATGTGAACCCTGGACCTTCTGCTTGCCATCCCAGTGAGCTAGATTTAAACCACCCTCCACAAAGCCCCAACAGAGCTACCTGACTCCAGAAGGGCAACCATCTGTATCCGACCTCGGCCCTTCACTGTTAAGCCCCAAGGCAAGAACTGCAACAAGGTCAAAGATAACACCGGAGCATCGAAGACCATGGTCAGACCAAGGGTAGATCCTATATGGAAGAGACAACAGCCTCCAGAGTGTCAAGGTATTTGAAATATTATTAAATAATATATAGAGGTATATTTGTCTTTATTTGATAGATCTGTGGATGTGAACATGGTCTGTAGGACAAAGGATTAGATCTCCCCCACTCCAATTGCACAGGAGACATTCTGGGCTGAAAGGAGAACAAAGGATTATCTCTGGCAGATCTCACACACTCAATATGTTAAATTATGCAATTGTATAATTTAGCAAGGAACTAAAATATAACATAGTTTCAGGATACAGGCAAATATATGGAGACGAAATGTCTGAAATACCCATCTTGGAACTGATCAAAATCATAGAGAAACAGATTTTCTGCTGAAGCTAAAACTTGTAACTGGTTCCTGCTGGACGCGAGATACCACTTTACTTGAGCAAAGCTAATCTACCCTTCTCATTGATTGCGATATACACTTATTGGTGATCTGAGGTAAAATAATTCCTACCAAGAAATATTGGATATCGACTGCTTTTTACTTTGGTAACGTATTCAAGGTTTTGTAAGATAAGTTATATGCATAGTCAATTTGTATTTAATAGATTTAAAGAAACAGTGTGTTTTAATTAGCATTTCACAGCCTATATATATATTGTTTAAATCTGCGTCTGATTGACCAAGTAACTCATCTATGCAAGTTCTGATATTGTCAGTTAATTTTGTATTAGGATAAATTGCAGTTAAATAGCAGAATATATATTATCCTATTGTTTTATAAACACTGTTTAGAATTGTATTGCTTGGATGTTAAAGGTTCTTAGTCCCATTGTGTTATATAAATAAAAGGCTAAATTGTGAAGGTATATTTTTCTGGGTTTTGTAAGAAGGATAGCATATCTTAAGAGTTGGTTTAAACGCATATACATTTTGTTTCATTTCCTTTTATTGCAAATATAGTTCAATATGTTTATGGATATTAACTAAATAAAAGAATTCAGATATTTATATTAATTGTATGGTCTAGTAGGTGCATGGTTGATAAGGGTTTCTATTTCTTTGTATTGTGTTTATAACCCTGCCATAAACTTATATATATTATTTGGATAGCACTACTAAGATTTTCATAAATATACTGACATAATAATTGGAGGCATTGCATGAGATTTATTAATATCCATCATAATTGATATAATATATTTGTAAGTAAATAGAAATTATTATAAAAGAAAAAAAATTCATATTTCGATATTAATATTTTGAAGATATATTTTTTTTTTGAAAAGTTGAAATATTAATTTTCATATTTCGAGATTGACATTAACATCTTGAAATATTATTAAAGATTAATTTTGAAAAATTAATAAAAATATTAATTTTTCATATTTCAAAATTGGTCAAAAATATTAATTTTTCATATTTTCAAAGTAAATCAAAAATATAAATTTTTCATATTTCGGAATATTAATTTTTCATATTTCAAAATTAATAATATTTTTTTTGAAATATAAAATTTTTCCTTCTCTCTTTTTATTGGCAAAAATTGTATTAGCGTTTTAGTTTAACTAAGTACTAAACCAATATAATAATGTCTGTAGCCAGAAGTGACTCATTTAATTCTATACATAGCAATGAAATTGGTCCCATAACCATACCTATTACTAAAGGTCAGGTCCTTAAGAAAGATATCTTAAGTTACCTTAAAGGGAAGTTTAATATTGCGGGTGAATTAAATGATTTTATGGATATGCTTGAAACTAGGGCTAAAAATATTACCGTTAATAATAATATGTGGAATGAAGAGAATGAATTCTTCCAGGAATTATTAATGATTAATCAATGCAAAGCTCCCATAAAGCGAGACGAACTAATACTAAAATCCTGGCCCCTTTTAATATGCATAATTGACGAAATGTCGTTTTGTGTCACAGACAAACGATTGCAAATACAGGAGCTAGAAAATAGTATTCGTTCCTCGCGCAGACGCGAAGAGGGTTTAAAAATAGCCAAAAATAAAATGGATGAATTTGCCCAAAACCTAGCCACCTTAGATAAGCACAATATGGACTTAATCGCGCAGATACAAGATTTAAATAAACAGCTTGCGCAAAGCCAGAGAGAATTAAGCGATTTAAAAAGGTCATATCGCCATAATGAAAACCCCTATATTAGCAATGAGAATAATACAGATAATGCTAACTCCTTTAGCGAACGCGTCAGGGACGAGGTACGAAAATATATAGAACAACATAGACAAATGACCCCTAACGGGTCAGAAGTAGATTTCCCAAATAGACAATCCCCTCAGGATGTAAATCCAGAGGACAGCTGTAGCGCAGCTGATGCGGGGGAGGGAAACTCTAACAGAGAATCCCAAAATAAGTCTGATAAAGTCTATGATTCCCATAAAATAATCACTTTCGTACAACGCGCAGTACCTATATTCTCCAATAAGGGAACAACATCTGTAATTGATCATTTACAGGCTTTTGAAAATGCGTTAGCTATAATGAATGTTACAAGTGAGAAATTGAAAATTGAATTTCTACCTTGGGTATTTGACAGTAAGCATCACAAATTCTTTGCCTCACTAAAGGATATGAATATTCATTCCTGGAATGGGGTAAAACAACAATGCAGAAAAGAATTCGGGCAATATCGCACTAAAACTGCCGCGAAAATAGCGGTATATGGTTTAAAGTGTCGTGCGAATCAGAGTCCAGTCGAATTCCTTTCTGTATTGAAAAATGCGTACAGTATGGCTGAAGATAATCCCAGATTTGATGGCTCAGAATTTGTAAATTTATTTTTTGAAGCATTGCCTACACCCATCAAAATCAACTTAGCTAGAGATTTTGATGAGGACTGCTCATTGGAATGGCTGATCAAAGAGAGTACGAAGTTATACTCTATTCAGCAGTCCAGTGAGCAGGGGGTTAAAAAGGAGTCAAAACCCAAAATTGTGGCAGAAACTAGGGTGTCACCTAGCCCCCTCAATTTGGAGTCTAACAAGAGGACTTATGCAGAGGTGGCCAGTCAAAACAGGCCATCTCCACAGAGGTTTAATTCTGCCCCTCCCCCTACACAGGTTGAGGCGCAGGGAGACTATAACCAAAGTGGGGGACATAATCAGGTGAATAATTACTCACAAAGAGAATACTCACCAAATAATTGGTATCCACGCAAGGGTAGATACAATAAACGACGAAGATATTCTCAGGGTAACCAGACACCCCAGGTATATAATGCTCCCCAAAATATTAATACTGAACAAGCTGAACCCCAGGGGCAACCACGCCAGAATAGAAATAGTGGCCCTGATTCTGAGGGAACCCAATGGTCCAGGAATCAGTACAATGGGGCACCAAGAGATAGGCCCAGGGGTAGAGGTAACTTGTACAATCAGGTAGATATGCTGTTTACCCAATTAAATCGGTTGAGCGAACAAATCGCTAATATGAGTCAAAAATCTACAGCTCAGCAACCGAACAATACTTTTTTAGGGATACAGCCAGTGGTCAGCAGTGGACCACAGGCACAGTCATAAATACTGCAGTATCACCTGAAGGGGAGGGTAGAGATATACAAACTGTAATAATAAATATCAATGATACTAATCATGTTATCTCCCCACAGACCGGAAACGGACGATTTGGCCGTGATGACAAGCAACCTCATCCGGGAAAAGTTAACAAATCTCTTCCATTGCAGCTCTCTCCTAACCTTATCTCCACAGATGCAGTACAAAAGAATCCAACCAACCCTGTCATAGAGGAAACAGGTAGGTATGAAGGTTCCTCTGCATCGAATGACACAGCAAATTCAGGTAAAACGTGGCGAAGCCCACAGATGTACAAGAATACAAATTTTATGTGTGAAATGATAGAAACTGCAGGAAGATATTATGTACTAGTTGAGCTGCAAGATTCAGTCTCCAACCCTATCAGGGGATTAATTGACACTGGGTCACAGGCAACTATCTTATCCCACAGATACTACACACAGCTAAATGAGCTAACACCCCACAAACCTAAAATAAAAGAATTTGACGGTTCTCTAATAGGTGTTGGGGGTGACTCCCTAAAAGTTTACGGTACTGCCTGGTTAAAATTTAAATTGGGGAACAGGGTCATAAGACACCCTGTCATTATAGTGGATCTGCCAACTGATCGTTTAATTATTGGTAGTGATCTCCTGAAACGATTAAGCACCATAATTGATTGCATAAATAATGTAATTTGGTCACAAGTTAAACGGCCTATCAATTATGAAAAATCTGGTATATCTCGCACCCGACATAGCTGTCACGTGGTGGAAGAGAAACCAGATGCTGTGGAGATTCATTTCAGGAATAACTCTGTACCTGAAATCACTATTCTACAAATAGATGATCAAACTCCTTTTAGTGGCTCTGATGGTAATACTTTTAAAATTTCGCCTGGAAAGATAGCGAATATTTCCCTAGATGGCGATGTATTAACCATAGCACTCCACAAGGGGGATCATAAAATCCCTAAGGGGGGAGGCCACACTCAATACCTCACAGGGATTGAGAGAGTTAAAGAGGATCTATTTATCCCTATACAAGTGCATGACCTTGGTAAAACCAAGTATGCTAAAATAAATTTAAAACAGGAAGCTAGCTATATAAGCGAAGGTTTATTAGCACAAATAGCTGAACCTAAAGTGATTAAATATCTTTCTCCCCAAGACCACTGTGTCAACGGCCTGGATGACAGGTCTGAAAGCTATAACATCACAGCTAAGTGCTTATTATCTATCTCTATTGGTAATAAGTCAGTGAAGCACCTGTTTTTAGTTTTATATACTCCCCATAATCAAATATACATTGGCAATGATATCTTACATAGATATGCCATACAAATAGATTTGATTAATTCTTGCCTCTGGAGCAGGTTAAAGGGGGACCCTGAAGTATTTCAGGATGAAAATGCAGCCCTGAAATCAAACCAGCAATTGCCATATGCTGTGAATATGCAGGTATCTAGCGATGTTATAATTCCTGCTGGGGCTGATAAATTTCTTTTACCCTTACAGGTAAAGAGAGGTCAGAAATTAAAAACTTCTGAAACACTGATTTGCCTCTCCCATAGAATACAAAATCTGGGTGTCTCAGTAACCTACACTCCTATGGTGAATATTGGAACTGTTCCAATAAATATTATTGTGCATAACATGACCCCACAGGATATAACATTATCCAAGGGAACTACCATAGGATATGCACTGGAATCAAGTTATTACACTTTTGGATTCCAGAATAATGTAATTGGGCTAATACCTGAAGGGTACCTAACTGAAGAACAATTAATAGAACAATCCTTTGCATCTATGCCAGAGGGTCTATTTAATATTCAGTCTATTTATCCCTTCAGCTCAGAGGAAGGCATCTGTAAAATTGAAGAAGCCTCTCTAGTGTTTGATCAGCCAATCAAACAGCAAGATTACCCCAATACCCAGAATCATGGGAGCAACGTAAATTATAATCAAGGGGATCTCACCTCTAGACTGGAAGAAGCCTATGAAATAGGACAGCCTGAAATCTTTCCAGGATTTCAGCAAATAGTCGAAGAGCAAATATCCTTAGCTAATGGCTGTTCCAGCGATGATGAACGCCAACAGCTGCGAGAACTCCTAATGGAATACAAGGATATTTTCGCTAAGGACTCTTATGACTGTGGTACCACAGACTTGCACATTGCAAGAATACAAACAGATCCTAATGCGCCACCTGTATTTGTCAAACAATACAGACTTCCCTTAGCCTCATATGATTCTCTTGCAGAGATCATAAGGAATTTGGAAGAAAGAGGTATTATCAGACAGGTGCACAGCTCTTATAATAATCCTATTCTAGGTGTCCTTAAGCCCAATGGACAATGGCGTTTGTGTGCTGACTTAAGACAGCTAAACAAACGAGTATACATGTCTGGCTGGCCTGTACCATACATTGACCAGTGCCTAGCACAAATGCAGGGATCCAAAATATTCACTGCCATTGATTGTGCACAGGGATATTGGACCATAAAGGTACATGAAGAGGACCAATATAAGCTAGCATTCTCCTTCCAAAAGGTTCAGTATGCATTCCAGAGACTTCCATTTGGATACATAAATTCTGGACATGAATTTGCTGTATTCATGCATAAGGCTATGCCTGACGCACTGGAAAGGGGGACCTTATCTTATGTTGATGATGTTTTAATCAAAAGCACAGACTTTGAAAAACACATCACAGAACTTAAACACGTCCTCAGCCAACTTAAAAGGGCAGGTGTCAAATTATCCCTGCAAAAAGCTCAATGGTGCCGCACTCGTGTAAACTTCTTGGGACATGAAGTTACCTCTGAAGGATTAAATCCCCAAAAGAAAAAGGTGGAAGCTATAGTGAATTCTAAAAACCCAACTAACTTAAAGGAATTGAGATCATTCCTGGGTATGACAAATTATTCTCGCAAATTCATTGATAATTATGCGGAATTAGCTAAACCACTACTACTTCTTCTAAAGAAAGATGTGAAATGACACTGGAGTGAGTCTCAAGAGACAGCCATCAGAGAGCTGAAGAGAAAACTCACTCAAGCACCTTGCTTAGCGTACCCTGAAGGTGGTAAACCTTTCTTCTTAGAGACAGGTTACACAGATATAAGCATGAGTGCTGTGTTATACCAAAAGCATGATAATTTGAACAAAGCCATTGCTTATGCGAGCAAAAATCTATCCCCAGTAGAAATAAAATTTAGCGATTGCGAAAAAGCCCTCTTATCTACTGTATGGGCTCTACAAAATTTCCGCAGCTATATACAGGGCGAGAAAATTATTGTAGAAACGGCCCACCAGCCGTTGCTATATTTGCAAAGTGAGAGAATAAGAGATGGGAATCTGTCTAATAGCCGCATAACAGCGTGGACTCTTTCCTTACAAGGCTGGCCCCTAGAAATTCGCTACAAACAGAATAAAAAGAATCCAGTCGCACAAGGGCTTGCTGAGCTCCACGACTGTACTGCTAGAGATCCTGGGGAAGAATTATCAGAAGATGATTTTCTGGAGGAACAATTGCTTTCCCCATATAAAATATACAATGAGGACCATTGTCAAACATTACCTTGGGTGTATGTTGATGGCTGTTCTTACCATGCCACTATTGATAATGAGCGCAGATTAGTCGCTGGCATTGGTATAACGGGGGCAAATGGATTCCCAAATATATCTATAGGTTTCAACATTGGACCAAGATCCAGTCAAGTTGCTGAACTAACTGCTGTTTTCAAAACCATTGGAATGGCTATTGAACATGGTATTCATGAATTTGTGATCATAACTGACTCAAATTATGTGCGTGACAGTTTTGTTGAATACCTGCCAACTTGGAAAAGAAATGGCATGCAGAAAAGCAATCACAAACCAGTCAAGCATGGCAAATTGTTCTGCGAGATTGATAATCTGGTAGTATCCAATGATTTAACCATACACTGGAAAAAGACCAAGGGTCATTCCAGAATTCTAGGTCCTGATAAGGAAGGAAATGACCTTGCGGACTCATTAGCCAAACAAGGAGCCATAACTGGAGAACCCCTTAATATTGACCACTTAATGGGTGCAGTTCAGGTAGAAGCCATTACCAGAAACCAGGCAAAACAACAGAGTGAGCCTAACTTGGTACAATGGAGTCAGGATTCTCCTAGTGAGGACCTGATCACTAGTCAAAAAGAAGACCCCATTGTAGGCATCTTCTATAAACACATAGAAGATCCTGAAAGCAACTCCATCTCAAAAGATGATTGCATTGGCAAAGAAGATCTTAGGATCTTAATGAAATCCCGATCACAATTCAAGTTACAGCATGGTTTGTTAATTAGAACCTCCAAAACTGGCATCCAGCAGTGGGTAGTACCCACCAAGTTCAGAGGTCTAATGCTTCAACATGCCCATGATGCTCCCACATCTGGTCATCGTGGTGCCAAACTCACGTATGAAATATTACGTGATTATGCTTTTTGGCCACACATGTTGAAAGATGTTCAAACCTACTGTCAAGGGTGTTTAATCTGTCCACAGTTCCAACCCACTGCACCAACGCATAGAGCGCCATTGCAGAAGAGGGGGATGGTAATGCCATGGTCAGATATACAAATTGATTTTATCGGTCCAGTAACAAGATCATCAAGAGGTAACAAATACATGTTAACCGTAACATGCCTGTTCACTAAATGGGTAGAGTGCATTAGTGCACCTAACAATAGTGCTGAAACATGTGCAGCATTGCTCATCAACCATGTATTTTCCAGATTTGGTCTGCCCCAAAGAATCGAGTCAGATCGGGGGACCCACTTCACTAGCGAAGTGATGACAAAAATGTGGAAAATACTAGGGGTTAAAAGAAAGCTCCATATTGCTTATAGAGCTGCCTCAAGTGGTGGTGTAGAGCGTTACAACCAGTCCATTGTTAAAATCCTCAAAAAGTTTGTGAGTGAAACAGGTAAAGACTGGGATATAAAACTACCTCTAGTCTTAATGGCATTAAGAGCAACTCCAAGTAGTGCTACCAAGATGTCACCTTTTGAGCTGATGACTGGTAGAAGAATGGTTCTACCTCAGCATCTGCTGTACCGTACATCAGACCAAAATTTGATAAACGCTACCAATACACATCAATATGTGGAAAACTTAAGAAAGCACCTGCAATATGCCTTTGCATTTGCTCAAAGGAATTTAGAAAGAGCCGCAACTGCCACTAAAACCTATTATGATCTCAAAACATCCAAAAAGGAATATGAAATAAATGATAAAGTTTATCTTTATAACTTTGGAAGAGATCAGGTTAGGGAGAAGAAATTTCTTCCCTCATGGAAAGGTCCTTTCGTCATTACTGACAAAATATCTCCAGTGGCCTATAAAATACGGATCCCCAAAAATGAAGGTTTCATAGATAAATGGGTACATATCAATCAATTGCGGGCATGTCATCCCAGATCCCAACTACAAGTCATAGAGGGAGAATGAAGTGTCATATCCCCAAATGAACTAGAGACATACTATAGTTTAAAGATGCCTAACTGATAAACATGAAGGTTCAAAATTGACAGACTATCTACATAGAAGACTGTCCATGATGTGTACGGTCAACATCCTCACCAAATACCACTAACCTTGATCCAATTCAAATACATGTGTCCTACATATTTTTGAATTGGAAAGGGGGATTTATGTCAAGGTATTTGAAATATTATTAAATAATATATAGAGGTATATTTGTCTTTATTTGATAGATCTGTGGATGTGAACATGGTCTGTAGGACAAAGGATTAGATCTCCCCCACTCCAATTGCACAGGAGACATTCTGGGCTGAAAGGAGAACAAAGGATTATCTCTGGCAGATCTCACACACTCAATATGTTAAATTATGCAATTGTATAATTTAGCAAGGAACTAAAATATAACATAGTTTCAGGATACAGGCAAATATATGGAGACGAAATGTCTGAAATACCCATCTTGGAACTGATCAAAATCATAGAGAAACAGATTTTCTGCTGAAGCTAAAACTTGTAACTGGTTCCTGCTGGACGCGAGATACCACTTTACTTGAGCAAAGCTAATCTACCCTTCTCATTGATTGCGATATACACTTATTGGTGATCTGAGGTAAAATAATTCCTACCAAGAAATATTGGATATCGACTGCTTTTTACTTTGGTAACGTATTCAAGGTTTTGTAAGATAAGTTATATGCATAGTCAATTTGTATTTAATAGATTTAAAGAAACAGTGTGTTTTAATTAGCATTTCACAGCCTATATATATATTGTTTAAATCTGCGTCTGATTGACCAAGTAACTCATCTATGCAAGTTCTGATATTGTCAGTTAATTTTGTATTAGGATAAATTGCAGTTAAATAGCAGAATATATATTATCCTATTGTTTTATAAACACTGTTTAGAATTGTATTGCTTGGATGTTAAAGGTTCTTAGTCCCATTGTGTTATATAAATAAAAGGCTAAATTGTGAAGGTATATTTTTCTGGGTTTTGTAAGAAGGATAGCATATCTTAAGAGTTGGTTTAAACGCATATACATTTTGTTTCATTTCCTTTTATTGCAAATATAGTTCAATATGTTTATGGATATTAACTAAATAAAAGAATTCAGATATTTATATTAATTGTATGGTCTAGTAGGTGCATGGTTGATAAGGGTTTCTATTTCTTTGTATTGTGTTTATAACCCTGCCATAAACTTATATATATTATTTGGATAGCACTACTAAGATTTTCATAAATATACTGACAAGAGATCCTTGCAGGATCAATCTTCCAAAAACCCCTTTAACAGGGTAGAAGCTGGAAGCCTTGCAGCTCCTCACAGAAGGCAGGGAAACCCCTGAACTCCACCTCTTAGAGTAACGCAACTCTGAGCAAAGGAAGAAGGACATGTCCGCACTTTCAGACCAGATGACCCACCCAAGGCGGGAAGGAAGGAGACTCTGCACTGTAAAATAATGTTATTAGGCTAAAGAGTCAGCATCCAGAAGAACCTCAAGTGAGGACGCAAATCATTCACCACTCGGAACACTAGACTACGGAGGTCATTCACCTCTCCCAGCTACAAAGGAATGGAAACTATGGTTGTGAGTCCCCAGGGACCTGGAAGAACCATTATGATGTCTGAAAAGTCAGACCCTGTATTCCAGGCGAGTAGACAGAAAAAGTCAACCTTAGATCGGCACTCACAACCCTCCATTCGGAAGCATTGTATCTACACACTAGGCCTCATACTTCGAAATAGGATCCAAGCCCGGAGTCCATATCAATAGGCCAAGTGACATTCAGAATCCGACAGGAGTAAATCAGCACCACGAGGGTGACATGAACCCAAGTAACAGCAGAAAAGCATCCAATCAGTACAAGCCTGGTATAAGGACACTCCAGAACTGTCCAACGTCCAAGAAAATTCAACCCAAAGGTTCAATAAATGAAATAGAAAACAAAATTCTGTTATTCAAAAAAGTGCAACTTCCGTGGCCCACGCAACCAGAAAATCGCAAGTATCGTTTCCAGAGAAGAACGTTCTCAAAATGGAAATCTATCAGACATGAATTTAAGAAAAACAAATCAAACACATCCATCCGGATCAAAATAAAAGGAAGGCAGCACCCACTGGGGGAACGTCCAAGGTGAATGAGAATGCCAACGGGACCAGTCGATCAGAGGCCCCATTCACCCAAGCTCAGAACTGAAACCCAAACGCAAAAGAAAAAAAGAAAAACAGAGATGTTAAGGAGATTAGCTTCATACCCAAACCTCTTATCCAGCTTGCCATCCAGTATCTAGGGCTTCGGATCCCTCGGCCCACTAGGACTGGGATCCTCTAACATCGCTAAAACATGTCTTAAAAGGACACAAAGATGTGCCAGCCTATAACGTAAGGCAAAATCATCCCTCACTGGATCAAAGAAAGACCTTGGCCCTGAGGTTGGGGCCCCTGAAGCCTCAGAGGCCACGCTTCCCCAGGAGGCCAAACTGAATCAGGTGATCCCATGCCCAATGGGCCCTGGTTAACAGAACATGGACAACATCTTAAAAATATTTCACAAGGGAGATATACAATGCCTTGCAAAATTATTCACCCCCTTGACTTTTTACCTATTTTGTTACATTACAGCCTTAAGTTCAATGTTTTATTAATCTGAATTTTATGTGATGGATCAGAACACAATAGTCTAAGTTGGTGAAGTGAAATGAGAAAAATATATACATAAAACTATTTTTTATTTTGGCATGTGCGTATGTATTCACCCCCTTTGTTATGAAGCCCATAAAAAGCTCTGGTGCGACCAATTATCTTCAGAAGTCACATAATTAGTGAAATGATGTCCACCTGTGTGCAATCTAAGTGTCACATGATCTGTCATTACATATACACACCTTTTTTGAAAGGCCCCAGAGGCTGCAACCCCAAAGCAAGAGGCACCACTAACCAAACACTGCCATGAAGACCAAGGAACTCTCCAAACAAGTAAGGGACAATGTTGTTGAGAAGTACAAGTCAAGGTTAGGTTATAAAAAAATATCCAAATCTTTGATGATCCCCAGGAGCACCATCAAATCTATCATAACCAAATGGAAAGAACATGGCACAACAGCAAACCTGCCAAGAGACGGCTGCCCACCAAAACTCACAGACCGGGCAAGGAGGGCATTAATCAGAGAGGCAGCACAGAGACATAGGGAAACCCTGGAGGAGCTGCAGAGTTCCACAGCAGAGACTGGAGTATCTGTACATAGGACGACAATAAGCCGTATGCTCCATGGAGTTGGGCTTTATGGCAGAGTGGCCAGAAGAAAGCCATTACTTTTAGCAAAAAAACAAAATGGCACGTTTTGAGTTTGCGAAAAGGCATGTGGGAGACTCCCAAAATGTATGTTCTGATGAGACTAAAATTGAACTTTTCGGCAATCAAAGAAAACGCTATGTCTGGCGCAAACCCAACACATCAAATCACCCAAAGAACACCATCCTCACAGTGAAACATGGTGGTGGGAGCATCATGCTGTGGGGATGTTTTTCAGCAGCCGGGACTGGGAAACTGGTCAGAGTTTTAGGAAAAGATGGATGGTGCTAAATACAGGGATATTCTTGAGCAAAACCTGTACCACTCTGTGCGTGATTTGAGGCTAGGATGGAGGTTCAACTTACAGCAGGACAATGACCCCAAACACACTGCTAAAGCAACACTTGAGTGGTTTAAGAGGAAACATGTAAATGTGTTGGAATGGCCTAGTCAAAGCCCATACCTCAATCCAATATAAAATCTGTGGTCAGACTTAAAGATTGCTGTTCACAAGCGAAAACCATCCAACTTGTAGGAGCTAGAGCAGTTTTGCAAGGAGGAATGGGCAAAAATCCCAGTGGTAAGATGTGGCAAGCTCATAGAGACTTATCCAAAGCGACTTGGAGGTGTGATTACCGCAAAAGGTGGCTCTACAAACTATTGACTTTAGGGGGGTGAATAGTTATGCACACTGACTTTTTTCTGTTATTTTGTCCTATTTGTTGTTTGCTTCACAATAATAATAAAAAAAACATCTTCAAAGTTGTGGGCATGTTCTGTAAATTAAATTATGCAAATCCTCAAACAATCCATGTTAATTCCTGGTTGTGAGGCAACAAAACACGAAAAATGCCAAGGCATTGTAAATGAGCCAGCGCCATAGAAATGGCCATGCGGAACCATGCCATAACCTCTGGAGGAAACAAGCCACCCTCTGAAGAAAGAGTAAAGGCCATAGGGACACCTGCTTGCATAGTCAAGAAAGGGTCATGGGCATGCGCCTCACAGGACATAGAAACCTCGGAGGCGGATGGCTCAACGCATTCTAAGCTTTCTGATTCAGGAGAAGAGAGTACTCTAGAATGGCAATCGGAACATAACTGATGGGCATTGATAACCCGGGCCATTTCATATTCATCACAAGATGCATTCTCCGTATCAGAGACATCCGTGTCTAAGATAGCAGAATCCTTTATATTCACATAACACATATATTATATAAATACACATATGATTCATATAAAACACTCATGATTCACATCACATATATAATGCAAATGTACACATATGTGTGCAAGATGACTAATTTTTTATTATATTTTTTTTTACACATATATATACTTTTTTGTATGGAACTGATTTTCTTTTGCACTTGCACTTTATTACACTTACATTGTACTTACTTTTGTGGTATAGAAATTTTCTGCACAAGTCACTTGAATTTTTTGCTATTTATTAGTTTTTACCATTATAGTGCTATCTGTGTATAGGATTGGTTAGATTTTCAAATATAATTTCGTTGTCTCTGTTTTCCTACTTTGTACAATCACAATAAAACGAATCTAATCTAATCTAATCTAATCTAATCTTGGGATTATAAAGATGACAAACACTAACTGGCACCCTTTTTACACCCCAAATAGCTGGGGCACTCACCACCTTCTGTGAACCAGACAACCCATGAGCTAGACTCTCTCTGTTGCCACACAGTCAGCATACAGAATTGAGAAACAACGTAACCGCACCCGTCATGAGGTGCACCTTGCCAGTCGCAAAAAGGGCACACAATCTCAAGAGATCACTCCATTAAGATAAGGCATTTATGGGGTGTCAGAAAAAAACCCGGCAGAAAGTGCCTTTACATTTCCTTCTATGGGAGCTATGTGTTCCCTGTAAATATATTTGCATATGCTTATATACATATATATTTATGTGTTAATATGTTTATATACACATATTAACACATAAATATATATGTATGTAATCATATCCATATATATTTAAAATTGCTGCTTACCCCCTTCACTGCACTGAAGTTCTGAGGCCATTTTTGACGTCATGAGGACAAGGCTCCCCTAGGAGCCAATGGAAGAGCGCTCTTGTGAGCACAATGCTTTCCAGCAATGAGAACCTGAGGTTGTGTACGCATGGCTGTGAAATTGTAATACCAGCGCACATTAGCGTGTGCTGGTATTACATAGTGGAGCGCAAATATTGCTTTCATGAAAGCGATATTTAGCACGCCACTTGTAATCTGGCCTTTTTTTCTGTTGTGTACAATAGACATGTGCATCAGCAAAAATGTTGAACCCTTTCATTAGGCATTCCATTTGTTTTGGATACATTTTGTTAGCAAACATTGCCATGGGGGTTGTGGCGGTTTAGAGATTAACCCCTTAACGACACGCGTCGTACAGGGTACGTCTTGCACAAACTGGTCTTTAAAGACCAGCGACGTACCCTGTACGACGTTGGGGTTGAAAGCGGCTGGAAGCGATCAGGATCGCTTCCAGCCGCTTTCCGGTTATTGTAGTGATGCCTCGATATCGAGGCATCACTGCAATAACATTTTTCCCCATCCGATGCAGAGAGAGCCACTCTGTGGCCCTCTCTGCACCGGACATCGATGCCGCGATCGTTGGTGGGTGGGAGCAGACGTGGGAGGCGGGTGGGCGGCGATCGATGATGACCGGTGGGCGGGATCGTGGGCGGGATCGTGGGCGGGATTGCTGGGGGGCGCGCACGGACGCGCGCGCGTGCACAGGGGAGGCGGGCGGGCGCGTGCACGGGGAGGGAGCGGGTGGGAACCGTTACACTATGGAACAGTGGTTTATATTTAGAGGGAGAGAGGGGGGATAAATATGTTAATCGAAGGGATCTGGGAGGGGGTGGGGGTTTAGTCTTGGGGGGGGGGGAAGCTACACTACAGAAAAGTGGGGAAAAAATTAAAAAATATACTTTAAAAAAAAATATATTTTTTTTTGTAAACTGGGTACTGGCAGACAGCTGCCAGTACCCAAGATGGCTCCCAATAATGTAGAGGGGGAGGGTTAGAGAGCTGTTTGGGGGGGGATCAGGGAGGTTTGGGGCTAAGAGGGATCCTACACAGCAGCATATGTAAATATGCTCCCAAAAAAAAAAAGAAAAAAAAAAAAGATACCTTTTATTTTAGTACTGGCAGACTTTCTGCCAGTACTTAAGATGGCGGGGACAATTGTGGGGTGGGGGAGGGAAGAGAGCTGTTTGGGAGGGATCAGTGGGTCTGATGTGTCAGGTGGGAGGCTGATCTCTACACTAAAGCTAAAATTAACCCTGCAAGCTCCCTACAAGATCCCTAATTAACCCCTTCACTGCTAGCCATAATACACGTGTGATGTGCAGCGGCATTTAGCAGCCTTCTAATTACCAAAAAGCATTGCCAAAGCCATATATGTCTGCTATTTCTGAACAAAGGGGATACCAGAGAAGCATTTACAACCATTTGTGCTATAATTGCACAAGCTGTTTGTAAATAATTTCAGTGAGAAACCTAAAATTGCGAAAAAAATTACGTTTTTTTTTAATTTGATCGCATTTGGCGGTGAAATGGTGGCATTAAATTTACCAAAATGGGCCTAGATCAATACTTTGGGTTGTCTACTACACTACACTAAAGCTAAAATTAACTCTACAAGCTCCCTACATGCTCCCTAATTAACCCCTTCACTGCTGGGCATAAAACATGTGTGGCGCGCAGTGGCATTTAGCAGCCTTCTAATTACCAAAAAGCAACGCCAAAGCCATATAAGTCTGCTATTTCTGAACAAAGGGGATCCCAGAGAAGCACTTACAACCATTTATGCCATAATTGCACAAGTTGTTTGTAAATAATTTCTGTGAGAAACCTAAAGTTTGTGAAAAAGTGAACATTTTTTTTTATTTGATCGCATTTGGCGGTGAAATGGTGGCATGAAATATACCAAAATGGGCCTAGATCAATACTTTGGGATGTCTTCTAAAAAAAAATACATACATGTCAAGGGATATTTAGGTATTCCTGACAGATATCAGGGTTCCAATGTAACTAGCGCTCATTTTGAAAAAAAGTGGTTTTGAAATAGCAAAGTGCTACTTGTATTTATGGCCCTATAACTTGCAAAAAAAGCAAAGAATATGTAAACATTGGGTATTTCTAAACTCAGGACAAATTTTAGAAACTATTTAGCATGGTTGTTTTTTGGTGGTTGTAGATGTGTAACAGATTTTGGGGGTCAAAGTTAGAAAAAGTGTGTTTTTTTCCATTTTTTCCTCATATTTTATAATATTTTTAATAGTAAATTATAAGATATGATGAAAATAATGGTATCTTTAGAAAGTCCATTTAGTGGTGAGAAAAACGGTATATAATATGTGTGGGTACAGTAAACGAGTAAGAGGAAAATTACAGCTAAACACAAACACCGCAGAAATGTAAAAATAGCCCTGGTCCTTAAGGGAAAGAAATTTAAAAATGGCCGTGTCCTTAAGGGGTTAAGTAGTGTAGGGTTTTTGTGATGGGGTTATGGTGGTTTAAGGTTTAAGTAGTGTAGGTTTAGGCCTTAGGGGTTGTGTAGCTGGTTTTTGTGATGGGGTTGTGGTGGTTTAGGCCTTAGGAGTTGTGTAGCAGGTTTTTGGGATGGGGATTGTGGTGGTTTAGGCCCTAGAGGTTGTGAAGCTGATTTTTGTGATGGGGTTGAGGTGGTTTAGTGTAGTGGGTTTTTCCCATGGGGTTGTGGTGGTTTAGGAGTTAAGTAGTGTAGCAGGTTTTTTGCAATGTGGTTGTGACTTTAGGGGTTGAAGTGACATATAAAACATGTTGAGATCTGTGCATATTCTAAAAGAGCTAATTAAGTAAAAATAGTTTGCATAAAAAATATGTTTAAAAATTGCTGGCAAGTATTTTAAAATAATTTTCAAAAATAAGCGAAATGACTTACATAGTTATGCTGTCTGGAGTGTCTGATCCACACCCTTATCAGTGTTTAGCATCAGAAACACAGGCATTGTATTTCACAGCAGCTTATTTGCTTCTATGCATGGTCCAGCAGATAATCACTGTGTTACTTCTGCATTCTACCAAAATAAAAGTAGATATAGATATAGCCATAGAAGGAAATATGTGGAGGGAGTTAGAGCTGTACAATTCGGAAACTTAAAATAAAGGGTTAATGGTGAGGTACTGCAGTACAAATTTGCAGGTAAAGTAATTAAAGTACATATTATTATATTTTGTCTCTATCCCAACTTGTTTTATGTCCCTTTAAGTAGTGTAGCAGGTTTTTGCAACCTAGTAAGTCTTAGGTTAGGGGTCTTGGGGTTAGCTGTTAAGGGTTATTAAAGTAGGGAGGTTATTGTGATGGGGTTGTGGCAGTTTAGGGGTTAATAGAGTAAGGAGTTTATTGTGATCGGGTCTTATAGCTAAGATATGCTATATGCTATAGCTTACAAAGATAGGAATTAAGATCAGTGGAAAAGAGTATTAAGGAGTGACAAATTAAAGTTTGACATTTTTGGTTCCAATCGTCAACAATATGTGAGAAGAAGAGTTGGAGAGATATGGGAAAATGAGAGCTTGCGGCCTTTAGTGAAACATGGTGGAGGGTATGTCCTGGTTTGGGGCTGCATTTATAACAAATAGAAATATGAACAGCCAGCACAGTCCTGAGTCAGAACACTACAATGAGCAACTGCTAAACTCAAAATAATATCCAAAGCAAAAAAAGATGTAGTCTCCAATCCAAAAGAAAATCCCTTTATTGCTTACATGAGATAGGATCCAGAAAACACAAGGATTCAGGGGGACACCACTTCATGTCATAAAGGTGTGATAACCTTAGTTCCATTTATAGTAGTACACCTGCTTGAACTCTTACTGAGAAAGATGCCATTTTAAACTTGTAAATAGTGACCTCTAGTGAATAATAAAGATTAAAAACAAATACATATTCGAAGCCAAAAAAAACCCATAATATCAATCTAACCTTTTAACAATGTAACAACATCTCATATTGAAATAAAATTACTCACAATTTAACACTGTAATTCAATAAAGATCTATTTTGCAACATAAAAGGCCATCAGTAAAAAAACAATTTATTTCCCTATTCATACTCTTAGGTTCTAATGTGTCAAGTTGAAAAATCCAATAAGTTTCACTTTGTTTTAGCAGTAACTCCCTATTAACACCTCTTCTTGGAACATTAACCTGTTCAATAACTTGAAAACATAATTGGCTAATTTGATGGCCAGCTTTCAAAAAATGACAAGCAACAGGAGCAGATGTCACCTTACAGCGAATGTTACTTTTGTGTTCACCGATGCGATCACGTATACATCTAGTGGTTTCTCCAACATAAACACGCCCACAAGGGCATTTAATCATATAGATCACAAAACGGGAATCACATGTGAAGTGATCACGATAGTAGTATTTATAGCCAGTTTGGGAATGCATTTCTGCAAGTAGTGTGGCGATGTTGTCTGAATTGATGGGATCATCAATGCTGAAAAGTACAGACAGGTTTTAATTCATCATGCCATTCCTTCTGGAAAGCGCCTGATTGGGAATGGTTTTATTTTTCAGCATGATAATTATCCTGAGCACATTGCTAAATGCAGTGAAATAATATTTGGAGAGACAAACAGCTGATAAAACACTGACAGTCATGGACTGGCTTTCATAGAGTCCAGACCTAAATATTATAGAGGCAGAATGGGATCACCTGGACCTTTAAAGAAATAAAACACAACCTAAATCTAAAGAGGAGCTGTGGGAAGTGCTGAAGGAAGCCTGGTATAATATACCAGAAGATTACTTCAGAAATCTTCAGGAAAGTCTCCCCAAAAGAGTTCAAGATGTGCTTAGTGTCAAGGGAGGTCACAGTAAATACTGACCTTTGCCTGAAGAATCCATTTTGTTCTGACAGTTGTGGGGTGTTTTATAGTTTGTGTACAAATTTCCTGTATTTTCTGTTTGTATCTTAATAAAGATACAGATCTTAATAAAGAAAAATAAATAACAATAACAAATCTAATGTTGACCTAAGACTTTTGCAGAGTACTATATATTAATTTACAGATACATATTTAGACACGTATATGTGTGTATCTCTACAGTGTGTTAAAGCCCTTTATCTGCCTGAGACATATCTTTAAGCCCTTATAACATTTTGTGCAATTGTTTTTAATTATTTTTTAGATAGTGTTATTATGAGTGTAACTGTATTTTATGTATTTTTGATGTGTACTGTGTCACTTTTTTTTGTTTTCGTGAAACAGTTAACCAGATCACTGACATCACGCTATCCTGACATGCGTTTACTTCAATTGCGCTCAAGCGATCGCGTTTACTTTCAACTTGAAATACAAGTGCTACATCCGTCTCACGCAAACAGCCGCAATAAACCCGATATCACTCACGCGGAACTGTTAGTACGCCACTCATAATCTGGCTAAAAATTAACAGATTCATTTCTGATAAATTTAAAAGTTTCCTTTCATTTTTCTGTCTCCTGTATCACAAGATAGTCATCACTCAATCACAGATTCATATGCATATGTCTCATATGAACGTTAAATGTATTTCTTTTCAACAAAGGATACAGAGAGAACAAAATAAATGTTATTAAAAGTAAAGTGGAAACTTTTTTTTTATAAATTTGGGGGCTGAATCAAAATCAACACATTTTCATCTTGACTTTCATTTTGTTTTGAGTTTAAATAGTATATATTTTCTTAACCACTTTAAAATGCTTATTTTTGTGAAAAAAATAGTGCTTATTATCCCACACTTCCTAAAAAGGCCAACAAGCTAATTCTGTAACCTACAAATGCCACAAATAGATTAAACCAGCTCTTTAATTTGCAGGTTACAGAATTTTCTTTTTGTCCTCCTTAGGGAGTGTGAGGTAAGTGCAATTTTACACTAAAGCAAGAGGTGTTTGATGCCCTTTTAAGATGCACCAGGATTTTTATTTTATAGACAATAAAGATAATTAAAATGTTACATCTGCCATTCACTTTCAGTGTATGGAACACTGTACATTGTTTTTTAACTTTCCTTCTAAAGATTATCTTATCATTTACTATGCTCAGTGAGGTGAAATGGGAAAGCATTAACTGCATAATTTGTTTCATTTCACTGCTAGCAATACTTGTCAAAATGAGTTTATAGCATTTTAGCTTTACCTGATTATATATTAAGGGATTGCAAAACAAGAATTTAGCACTCTCAACATAGCTACAAATAGATATGATTATGGAAAATTCAATGTTCCTTGCAACAAAGAATAATATTAAAATTGAAAAATGGCTGAATCCATTTGAGATTATTTTTCTTATAGATAGTTATGGTACTAAAACCACCATTACATTCTAGGAAAAGTAATTAATTTATTTGCTTTGTGTCCTTCAACTAGTTTTAAAATAGAAACTATTTTTACAACTGCATATTTTATAAAATAAAATCTTTATTTTTTGATCTAAGGGTAAAACATTTCAGGGAACTTTTAAATGAACTGATTATCATTCAGAGTGCTGGCACACCCTGGGGGGGGGGGGTGCAAAAATACCCTTAATCTTTTAGAATGCACCCTGTTAGCTAAGGTTGAGAAACATTACACCGGTGATAGCCCAGTCACTTCCTTGACAACCCAGTAATGCCCTGGGTTGCCCAGCTCAATCCATTAATCATCTATGACCAATCCTGCTTCTTACTCCACCCATTGACCTCTGAAACCCTCCCTTCCATTTTCTATCACTCTTGAGAAAGCCAGTGTGTTCTACTGGCGAAATGCGTTATGAGTTTTGATCCTCTACAGTACCCGTAGGAGAATCGTTTTGCACTGACGTCAGCGGAGTCATCTTTGCCGAAAGCTGGGGGGGTTTAATCAAATTGAACTCTGTGAAGTTCCCTCGTAAACATTGAGGCACTTACGCTGATTACTGCAAAATCCGGATCTCCTCCTGCAGGACTTGTCTCCATTTGGGGGCTTGTTATTTTTATATTTCTAGTAAGTGCATATTTACTAGTGTGCTGTGATCGTTTGTTAATAAATACTACCTTGAATCGAGTATTGCGCTGTCTCCCTTTTTATTTCTACAGCTTCCATTTTCTTGCTTGCTGTAACCGACACTGGGTGTAACATCTAGCTTATGGGGGTACACAGAAATGTATTGATAGAAACATAGATATTGATGGCAGATAAGAGCCATAGGCAAGTCTGCCCAATATTACCTAAAAGTATTAACTTATCTAGTTTGTAGGATAGCCTTATGCTTGTCCCAGGCATTTTTAAAGTCCCCTACAGTGTTTGTTGCTACTACCTCTTGAGGAAGTTTATTCCATAAATCAATCACTCTTTCTGTAAAGAAGTGCTTCCTCAAATCCTCAAAGCTTGAGATCATGACCCCTTGTTCTTGAATTTTCGATTTTATGTAAAATACCCACAGCATCAGTTTTATTAAGCCCTTTAATGTACTTGAAAGTTGCTATCATATCACCTCTTTCCCTTCTCTCCTCTAAGCTATACATATTTAGGTCATTGAGCCTATTCTGGTAAGTTTTCATTTTTAGACCATGTACCATTTTGGTAGCCCTCCTTTGCACAGATTCAAGTTTGTTAATATCCTTCTGAAGATATGGCCTCCAGAACTGCACACAATACTCAAGATGAGGCCTAACTAATGATCTATAAATTGGCATAAGAACCTTACTATTTCTGCTGCAAATACCTCTACCAATACAGCCAATCAATCTGCTGGCCTTACTCACCTCCACACTACTTTGTTTACTACATTTTAAATCATCTGAAATAATAATTCCCAAGTCCCGTTCCTCATTTTTAACAGTCAGTAAAGTGTCATTGATTATAACTTGAAAGTTAAGACACTAACAATATTCTTAGATTTACAGATAATATGCCATGTAGATCATTATTAATATGTTTTACAGCAGTGGCTGGAGTTTTGAGGAGTTATTAGATGTCACATAACTATCGGCTAGATTACGAGTTTTGCGTTATGAGTGGCTCGGTACTAACTTGCAAGTTATTTCCACCGCTCACCTCTCTATAGCGCTGCTATTACAGGTTTGCAAAAACCCTGCGTTAGCAGACAAAATGGCTGCGTTGAGCTCCATACCGCACACAAATACCAGCGCTGCTTTGAACTGGTTTTACGTTCTCGTGCATGATTTCCCCATAGACATCAATGGGGAGAGTCGGCTAAAAAAAAGCCTAACACCTGCAATAAAGGAGCGTAAAGCTCCGTAACACAGCCCCATTGATTCCTATGGGGGAAAGAAAAGTTATGTTTACACCTAACACCCTAACATAAACCCCCGAGTCTAAACACCCCTAATCTGCCGCCATCGCCGACACCTACATTATACTTATTAACTCCTAATCTGCCGCCCCCGACATCGCCGCCACCTACCTACACTTATTAACCCCTAATCTGCCGCCCCCAATGTCGCCGCCACTATACTAAAGTTATTAACCCCTAAGCCTAACCCTAAGTCTAACCCTAACACCCACTAACTTTAATATAATTAAAATAAATATAAATAAAAATTACTATCATTAACTAAATAATTCCTATTTAAAACTAAATACTTACCTGTAAAATAAACCCTAAGCTAGCTACAATATAACTAATAGTTACATTGTAGCTATTTTAGGTTTTATATTTATTTCACAGGCAGTATTGTATTTATTTTAACTAGGTAGACTAGTTAGTAAATAGTTATTAACTATTTACTAGCTACCTTGTTAAAATAAATACAAATTTACCTGTAAAATAAAACCTAACCTTTCTTACACTAACAACTAACCTCACACTACAATTAAATAAATTACAATAATTAAATACAATTAACTAAATTACAAAAAACAAACCCCAAATTACAAAAAAACAAACACTAAATTGCACAAAATAAAAAAGAAATGATCAAATATTTAAACTAATTACACCTAATCTAATAGCCCTATCAAAATAAAAAAGCCCCCACAAAATAAAAAAAAAAACCCTAGCCTAAACTAAACTGCCAATAGCCCTTAATTTTTCTCACTGAAAATTCTCCTGGTCTTGTTCAAATACAACTCAAATCCTGGGGGCTGTCATACATGTCGTACGTCTTTTCTCTTCTTATTATTGAGAATTGTCTTATATATATACATATATATATATATATATATATATATATACACAGTATATATATATATATATATATATATATATATATATATATATATATATACACAGTATATATATATATATATATATATATATATATATATATATATATATATACTGTAAATATATATATATATATATATATATATATATAGACATGCCAGTTTTTCTAAACAAGATTTTTTGAAGCCAAATACGCATATATAGGCTATAATGGCCACAATGGCATAATACTTACTTTTGTATACATATGCATTTACTCAACAGGCACCTAAACTTAATAATGATATGTTATGCATTGATTTATTTATTTCGCAATCTAATACCCTATTTTTAAAAAGTTGCATATCTCTTTAAAATATATTTCAAATTATATTGCACTGAAATAAAAAAAATTGTATCTAAGAATGTATAGATTTTGTCTTTGGTATATGTTTTGGGAAAAACGTTTGCCATTCAAGACATTACAAAAATGTTTTTTCGTGTAGTCATTGCCAAATCATAGTACAAATGAAATTAAAAATTGTCAATTAGGTGGTTCATTGAATAGGATAAAATCTTCCAACTACCCTATATAATATATTCAGTTCAAAATATTAATGCTCACACTGATAGATTCATGATAGGTCCTTAACCAGAAGTGTTATATGATAATATAGAGTATAGTTATATGTCTGATCTGATACAATTAGATATGTTTTTGTTGTATATACATAGCTTGTTATCTATACAGAAATGTATTTGCTTTTATTTTGTAATTACATTATAAAAAAGTTGCAAATGCTAACATATGTATCCGATTTTATGCATCTCTTGGATTGGATTGTATGTCTCAAATGCTAATGTGTGCAGTTATACCATTTGATGTGCTCCGACTGAAAGATTGTATACAGATTAGTTGTGTTTGAAAATATTGAAATTAAATACTGCAAATATATGCTTTTATGTTACCCCTTGTAATTGGCCGCATACTATATGTTTATGTGGTTAATAAGAGGAGGAGATAAAACTACACGAAACAAGTCCAATCCCTTTAAAAAGCAACAGAAGACTACGCTATGCACAACACCTGATGAAGAGGTGTGGGCCTTGAAATGCGTAGTGAGAAGTGTGTGCACCAGCTGGCCGGCTCCCAGCATTTGTCTTTCCTACTGCTTGTACAGGACGAACACTGTGTGTAACTGCATATAAGTGCAAGTATCTTGGTTTTCATTTTAACTTGTTTTATGCATATTATGTATTTGACTATAAATTAAATTTTATATTTATTCTTAAGAAACTTCTTGAGTCAAGTCTCATTTTATAACTAAAGGCTTTCCTTGGTGCTGTCTCTCTGCTTTATCCTTTGTTTGTGTTGAACACTTGATGATCCTGTTTGTGGAAATTTGATATATGTTGTTCAGTGATTACTGTTTTCAGCAGAAATATGAAGAAAAAAACAGTTTTGGAAATTAAAAACTGGATGGAAGCTCCAATTTGAAGGAAGTATCATTAAAAATCTCTCCAGATATTAGGGACTCAAATTTCCAAGGTGTTTCATTGATTGATATTTTATTTACAACCTGGCAAGACCACCAGACTGTATAGATGGAATGGCTTATGATGGCCAGAGAGTGTTTTACTTGAGCCACCTAAAAGGATATTCTGGAATGTTATCCAGCATAAACTGATGACATCTAGAGGTGATTGGAGAGGTTAATTCCAGTTTCTCTGCAGGTAGCAAACATATTTCTGTACTCGTAGTAAAAATACTCTGTTGTTTTGAAGATACTTTCCGGGAACTTTTCTATCTTTCTGTCCATTTGATTTCAGAGGCTTATGTGGATGAGAAATTAAGCTCTGTTTCCACATTGGTGCACAAAACTTTCTAAAATGTAGACTAGAATTTTGTTCCAGAGTCAGAAACGATGCCTTCAGTCAGTCTGTGGGATTTACTATCTGCCTCAAAAATATAATGGCTAGAGCTTGCAAGAATGTTATATTGTTCAATGTATGAAACAATTTATAGGTCAAATAAAACTAGCATGGTAGTGGAAGTGGATTGTAAAGGTCCTTCCTAGAGTTAGAAGTCACAGTATTATAGCTTAAATCTGTGATATTATAGATGTTGGTCTGGCTTCTGCACCTATTGATTGTAACTTGCTCTATTTTAGCTCTTTATCAAGACAGCAAGGCTGTGCCCTTGTAAATCTCTGGAGTACCTAGAACTTGGTTTTAAGAGCAGTAGAGTATTGAGTGATAGTTATACAATAGTTTCATGGATGTCTAAGCACATACAGAGGTAAGTGGCATTGCCTGTTTTTCGAAGTGAACCTGAATATGATGTAAAGTAGAGTTAGTCAGTGCCTATATGGCAATGGGTCTAATAGGGTGTAAAGTCAATATAAAGGGGGCATTCGTCTCTATGGAGTTTAATAGCTTTTATAGCTGGAAAAATGGAGGCTTTGGGAGTATGGTCTTCTTGCCAAGTTTCAAGTTTTCTATTTTGTTTTAATCATTGTATTTCCTTAACAAATCCACTAGGTGTCATAGATATTAAAAAGGTGGCATGTTCCTGATCCCTATTTCAAAGTTTTTATAATTTTATTTTATTTTTCATTGTATTTCATTAACAGACGCACTATGTATCATAGGGAATAAAAAGTGATATAAATATATATATATATATATATATATATATACACACACAACTCTCAGACACTGGGGTATACTTGAAACTTAAAGGTAATCCTACAGGCATATACAAAAAAGTCATAGATCAGCAGATACGCATGGGTTTGGAGTCAGGGATACTATCTGAACACAAAGCTGATTTCCTAATTACTGATCATCCAAAGATTCCAGTGCTATACTTGTTGCCAAAAGTACACAAGACTCTTGAAAATCCCCCTGGCAGACCAATTGTGTCTGCCAGAGACTCTTTGTTATCCAGTCTTTCTATGTTTATTGACTTCCATCTACAACCTGTGGTTAAGGGCATTCCTGCATACCTACAGGATTCAGCGAGTTTGATACAAACTCTTAAAGGTTACACTGATTTATGTACAGATGATCTGTTGGTCACCATGGATGTTGACAGCCTATACACCTCCATCCCTCATGAGGGGGGGTGGGGGCTGTCAGGTTCATGGTGACTGACAATCCTCTATACGAAGGGCCACCTGTGGAATTTTTGTGTGAACTAGTTATGTTGTGTTTAGACAAGAATTATTTCAAGTTTGAACGCGACTACTATTTACAAATCTATGGGACAGCCATGGGTTCAAACATGGCACCCTCATATGCTAATTTATACATGGCATTGTACGAACAACAAGCCATGAAACCCCATGCTCATCCCCACATCAGGTACTACGTACGTTATATTGATGACGTGTCCCTGGTGTGGAGAGGTGATGCGATTGAATTGGAGCAATGGGTGTCATGTTTGAACTCCATGGACTGTCCCATCAGATTTAAACTTGAGTACAGTGATACTGAGGTACATTTTTTGGACCTTAATATTATTAAGGTACAAGATGATGAACAATGTGTCTTTGGTACATCATTATATACCAAAGAAACAGACTGTAACTCTTTGTTAGAAGCTAATAGCTTCCACCCAAGACACCAAAAAACAGGGTTGGTAAAATCACAACTCACTAGGGTCATCCGCAACAACAGTGATGTACCCACTATGTTGAGACAACTTGATGAGATGGAAGCAAAATTGATAAAGAGGGGTTATGATGGTAAAATGGTCCATGGTGTAAGAATGGAGTTATTGGATGGCACGGCCATATATACGAATAAACCAAAAAACAACATTACCACAACCCAACAGAACTTTATCAGCACCTATACTCCTATGAGTATGGAACTATCTAGATCTGTACGTCAACACTGGTCAATTCTGGAAACTGACATGACGCTCCCCTTCTATGGTACCAGGCCACCACGTATGGTACATAGGCGTGCTGATAATTTACGTGATCTATTAGTGAAGACTGATCCAGTCAGTTGTTACCAGAAGGATACATGGTTGAAGCCCTCAAGTAAAGGCTGTTTTAACTGTGGTGGGTGCCCGACATGCAATGGCATGATAAGAGGGAAGACCTTTCAACACCCCCACACAAACAAACGTTACACTATTCGCCATCGACTTACCTGCACCAGTACGCATGTCATTTACATGTTGATTTGCCCATGTTCCGTGGTATATATCGGAAAAACCATTACGAGCTTCAGGGATAGGATGGCAAACCATCGGTGTGCCATCCGTGAAGCCTGAAAATCGGGGGATTCAGATCAGCCAGTAGCACGCCATTTTGTACAACACAGACATAGTGTTTCAAGCATGAAAACGATGGTTATTGATTACATTCCACCACTACCTAGAGGCGGAAATAGAGCAAATCGATTGCTTCAGAGGGAGACAAAATGGATCCATATGCTGGATACAGTTATACCAAAGGGATTAAACACCTATCTGGACTTTGGACCATTCTACACCAAATAACCCATAGACTGACCATGGACATACACTCTAATCTACCACCCCAATATGTGAGAATATATTCCAGGATTCTACATGAATCTTCATTCTAGTGGGTACACACTGGTTTCTATCTATTCTAAAAGGCATGAAGGAGGTGGTAACTTATGTATGACATATGTATATAATAATAGAGCAAAGTGTATATACTAGGGAGTATGAATAATAAGGAAATGAAGTGTCAATTATGTCACTTAAGATTTGCAAATTATTAGCATAGGAGGTATAGGCTAAACAGTTAGGTTGTTTTTATTTTTCACTATAAATATTGTCCTTTTATTTTGGGCTGTTATGTGTGGAGATGATATTGATCAAGATTAAACCACTTGATGGGTCTTTAGTTGAAGAGCACTGTTGTGCTTCACATGGATCATGCTTTCACTTTAAAGCTATAATATTGATCGATTCCTTTTTTACACACATACGCTTTATATTAGGACTTACATGGCATGCTTGTGTTTTTGTTGTGTGTTCCCATGACAACCGCTTGCCGACCGGCCTATACTGAGATGTAGAAATCACGCTGTTGCGTGATGACATCAATAGGGGCGGATATGTGTGATACACCGTAGTTTGTGTATACACGGTTGCCATGGAGACACACAGCCAATCGGATCCGAATGACGCCTCACGCTCATGTTTGAGCGAGATGACGTCAGAGGTGAGATTGATGAATTGCTGAGCGGGAAGATGTGGATATGTATGTATATAAGGTTGGTAATAGAAATATAATGTTAGCGATTTTCTCTACTTTGGGAACATGATTGTTCTATATTGTTGATATTGGCAGAACATTTGATAAAGATGTCACAACGACATCGAAACATTATGGATGTACTTGCTTTCTAACATGAATTAAAAACTGTTTTTCACTAAAGACCAGTGAGTGCCTTCTTGCAAACAAGGAACGTATATATATATATATATATATATATATATATATATATATATATATATATATATATATATATATATATACACACAGTTGTGCTCATAAGTTTACATACCCTGGCAGAATTTATGATTTCTTGGCCATTTTTCAGAGAATATGAATAATAACGAAAAAAAACTTTTCTTTCGCTCATGGTTAGTGTTTGGCTGAAGCCATTTATTATCAATCAACTGTGTTTACTCTTTTTAAATTATAATGACAACAGAAACTACCCAAATAACCCTGATCAAAAGTTTACATACCTTGGTGATTTTGGCCTGATAACATGCACACAAGTTGACAGAAAGGGGTTTGAATGGCTATTAAAGGTAACCATCCTCACCCGTGATATGTTTTCTTGTAATTAGTGTGTGTGTATAAAAGGTCAATGAGTTTCTGGACTCCTGACAGACCCTTGTATCTTTCATCCAGTGCTGCACTGATGTTTCTGGATTCTGAGTCATGGGGAAAGAAAAAGAATTGTCAAAGGATCTGTGGGAAAAAGGTAGTTGAACTGTATAAAACAGGAAAGGGATATAAAAAGATATCCATGCAATTGAGAATGCAAATCAGCATTGTTCAAACTCTAATGAAGAAGTGGAAAATGAGGCGTTATGTTTGATAACATACTGCATTCATCTTGCCATCAATTCTGACCAAATTTCCTGTGCCTTTGTAGTTCACACTTCCCCAAAACATCAGCGATCCACCTCCATGTTTCACAGCAGGAATGGTGTATCTTTAATCATAGGCCTTGTTGACTCCTCTCCAAATGTAGCGTTTATGGTTGTGGCCAAAAAGCTCAATTTTGGTCTCATCACCCCAAATGACTTTGTGCCAGAAGGTTTGAGGCTTGTCTCTGTGCTGTTTGGCATATTGTAAGTGGGATACTTTGTGACATTTGCATAGTAATGGCTTTCTTCTGGCGACTCGACCATGCAGTCCCTTCTTTCTTCAAGTGCCTCCTTATTTTGCATCTTGAAACAGCCACACCACATGTCCTGTATTTAACCTGAAATTATTTGTGGGTTTGTCTTTGCATCCCGAACAATTTTTCTGGCACTTGTGGCTGAAATTTTAGTTGGTCTACATGACCGTGGTTTGGTTTCAACAGAACCCCTCATTTTCCACTTCTTTATTAGAGTTTGAACACTGCTGATTTGCATTCTCAGTTCCTTGGATATCTTTTTATATCCCTTTCCTGTTTTATACAGTTCAACTACCTTTTCCCGCAGATCCTTTGACAATTCTTTTGCTTTCCCCATGACTCAGAATCCAGAATTGTCAGTGCAGCACTGGATGAAAGATGCAAGGGTCTGTCAGGAGTCCAGAAACTCATTAACCTTTTATACACACACACTAATTACAAGAAAACAGATCACAGGTGAGGATGGTTATCTTTAATAGCCATTCAAACCCCTTTGTGTCAACTTGAGTGCATGTTATAAGGCCAAAATCACTAGGGTATGTAAACTTTTGATCAGGGTCATTTGAGTAGTTTCTGTTGTCATTATGATTTAAAAAGAGTAAACATAGTTGATTGATAATAAATGACTTCAGCCAAACACTAACCATGAGTGAAAGAAAAGTTTTTGTGTTATCATTCATATTCTCTGAAAACTGGCCAAGAAATCATAAATTTTGCCAGGGTATGTAAACTTATAAGCACAACTATATATATATATATATATATATATATATATATATATATATATATATATATATATATATATATATATATATATATATATATATATATATATATATATATACACATTTAAAATGCAACGTCAATTCAGAGATTACTGACATTTCAAATGGCACATAGTTTGAAAAGGTGTCAAAATCTTGTTAACCTCTTTGCAACAGTGTGTTGCAGCCAATGCAGAGAGCCAGTGAGTAAACCCTGAATACAACCTCAACATTTCAATTACTGGAATTTTAATTGCAACATCTAAAATGACAGAATGCTTTAAAACCAAGAATGTACAAGTTCTTCTCCCTCTACCTATGGATTATAAGCAAAACATTGTTTTAAACATCTACAGTAATTCTAAGCAGGCATAGATTTCCACTAGAACCAAAAGTATGAAGTAAAATATCCTCTATCATTACTCAGTAAAGTCCCTTGTGCATTTTTGAATAATGCTTGAGTGGAGCCAATCTCTGCTAAAAATAATTATACTAAAAAAATCTTTCTTAGTGTTATGAAAAGACTTTACGGCTTATTGAATTCTTAACAGCAGATTACAAGTAAATGTAAAAAAATCATCAAACCAAGAGAAAAATAATTATGTCCTTTGTTTTTTTTTTTGTTCCTAAAAGTGTAGCTCCACCTTTTCTAAATCAACATAGAACTTTATAATAAATTATAAAAATAAATATTTTGTTAATTTATTAATGGATGTATTGATTTATTTCTGTATTGATTTCAAAAAAATAATGGATTTGATTAATTTTTAGTCAAACCAAAAAGAAAATAATCATTTTTTTTCATTGTATAATGTGCAGAAAGACCATCATGTTTTCAAAAAAGAAAAACAAAATGCCCCAAACATAAATCTCAAAATTAGTGATTCAAGTGTGTTCAGCTTAAATTAAAGGAGTATAAATGGCATTTTTCCAATCTTGCTGCCCCCCCTCCCCCACCTTGTTCTAGACATCCATGGGACTCATTGAAATAGTTTAATTTGTGTGCCTTTTTTCTAAAAATTGGTTGATAGTTTATAATTTATCAAGGAACAAAAAAAATAAAAAAATAAATGGAAGGTTGCTGAGCAACAGGTAAAAAAAGACTTTATTCCATAAAAAATAAGGAAACACAAAATAGCAAGGAGGGTAGTTAGCCATCTAACATGTTTCGCTGCTGGTGTGCGCTTACTCATAGATGCTAAATGCAAGTAAGGGAAGCTGATGCATTTAAAGGGGCAGGAACCAATAGTTAATTTTTGTATTACAATCAGTTTCACACATAAACTTTCTCCTTATTAATTACAATACTCAGCCCCATTAAGATGCATGAGGTTGTATACTTAAAAACAAAAACATATTACTTGTGAAAGTATAGCAATATTTGGCATGTTTAGAAAAGTGCATCAATATTTACATCAAAGAATTATTACAAATTATTTAGAAAACAGTTTTTATGATAGAACAAGAAAAGGGAGAAAAAAGGGACTTAAAGATCACTATTTTGCAAATAAGGTAATAACCAAATGGAGCCATATTGCCCAATTTGATATTAGAGCACAATTGGTATTGGTCATCCTCATGTTTAAAACAGTGTAGGACCGCTGAAAACACGAAAAACATTTGAAAAATGACCATATACAACAAAAAGGGGAAGTTATAACCATATAGCATTACTTGTTCATTCATTGATGTAATTAAAGGGGTCACATACGTGGACACAATACATGAATAAAAAGTGTGTAAAGAACATATGAAGAAAATATGCATGTATATGAAAGATACAAGATACATGTACATAAATGTCAACAGAGACTAAATTAATATGGAAATCTTTGTACATGAAATATCCACATACATGCTTCATATGTATATATTTATATGTATGTGTGTCACCACACATGTGATCCCATACAAAAACCTTTCTCTTGTGATCAAGTGTATATAGATTGGGGTAAATGGAACCTGTCAAAAATGTCACATAGATAAATAAACAAGTGCTGAGAACATACTAATATGAAAATATATGTATGAATATCAGTATACATTGACAAGCGTATAAACTCATATTTATTTAATCAACAAAGTATCTCATGTCCCACTCTAAGTTCATACCCAGTGGTGATTTAGATCTTAACTTATAGATCTAAAATAACTCCTTCTTATCAAGTATTTTTGACACATTACCACCAAGTAGGGGAACTCTAGCTATATCTATGACCTTAATTTTAAAACTAGGTACATTAGTGAAATGAAAAAGGTTGAAATGTTTCGCTACTGCAGAATCTTTATTAAAGTTTTTCACATCTCTCAAATGTTCCCTAGTACGATCTCTAAGGCTCCTAGTTGATTGACCAACATATTGGGCCCCACAAAGTTGGCAATCGAGTAGATATACTATGTAAGAGGTAAGAAAAGTGGCATAGAAGTCAATTTTAAAAGTTTCACCTGTAACTGCACTACAAAATGTGTTGGTGTAGTCCATGGTGTCACATGTTAGACAATTTTAAAGATGTGCCTTAAAATTACCTTTACCCCTGAGCCAATTAGTATCAGTCCTTGTATTGGATTTCACTAAGCTAGGTGAAAGCTTTGTGGCTAGTGTAGGTGTTTTTTTTGCTACAAATTTGCAATTTTTAATATGAGGTTGTAGGATTTCATCACCTCTCAAGATATGTAGATGTTTTTTAATAATACCACAAATAGAATTGTATTGGAGTGAAAATTCAGTTGAAAATACAATACTATTCTCATCGAGATAGTTTTTCTTTTTAGAGTCATCCCTAAGTGTAGCAGTACTACTGGTTATCCCTACTGAAAGAGGAAAATCTTTAGATTTTGGTTTCCAATATTTAATCTCCTCAAATGTTTTAAATAATTATTTTTCGTTGCAGCCTCTGGCTTTGAGTCGTATAATCAACTCTTTACCACCTTGCATATAATTTTCAAGATTACTGGCATTACGCCTAAGTCTGATAAATTGGCTCCTAGGTATCAATTTCACTAAGTGATGTGGGTGACATGAAGTAGCATGAAGGATGGTATTACCTGCTGTGTCCTTTCTGTATGTACTTGATAGAATTTATGTGTGGAATTATCACCATAAAGATGGAGATCCAAAAAATTAACTCCCTCAGGATGTAAATCTCCAGTAAACCTCAGGTTAATTTCGTTATCATTTATGATAGATAAAAATTAATCAAAAGGAAAATCATCCTTCACAATGAAGATAAGGTCATCTATATACCTCATGTACATAAGGATGCCGGACCTGAAAGGCTCCCCTATATCATATATGTGTTGGAGCTCCCACTTACCCACAAACAGATTTGCATAAGAGGGGGCGAATTTCGCCCCCATAGCTGTTCCCTGACGCTGTAAATAATAAGCAGAATTAAAAATAAAATAGTTGTGGGTAAGTAGGAACTCCACAACCTCCAGGATGAATTGTTTGATCTCATCACTATAAGAGGTATTCCTATTTAGGAAAAATTCCAAGGCCCGGCATCCATGCACATGAGGTATAGAAGAATACAAGGATGTGGCATCAATTGTCAACCATTTATAACCTTCCTGCCATTCAAAATTTTGCAATATTTCTAAGAGATGACCTGAGTCCCTAATATAGCTATACAAATTCTTAACCAGAGGTTGCAGTATGCTATCTATCCATTCAGACATAGGCTCCAAAAGGGAGCCTATGCCTGAAATGATGGGACGTCCTTGCGGTGATGAAAGGCTCTTATGCGTTTTAGGCAGGTAATGAAATATGGGTGTAATGGCATTGGTTGATAAAAGGTATCTGGATTTTTCTATAGTGAAAATACCTAGAGACACAGCTTCTTCTAGTAGTCTCTGTAGTTGTTTTGAAAAGAGTGTGGTAGGATCTGACTCAAGTTTCCTATATGTAATACTGTCAGACAACTGTCTAGTAGCTTCTGTCATGTAGTCGGATTTATTGAGAACAACGACATTGCCACCTTTATCCGAATTACGGATGACAATGTCGTCATTCTCAGCTAAATCCCTCACAGCTTGTTGTTCTTGAATAGTTAGATTATGTTTATATCGGTAACTAGCAGAATTACATGTTTCCTCTAGTTTCAAAAGATCTTCCTCTATTCGCTTATGAAAAGAGTTGATAAAGTTCCCCCTAAAGTGTCTAGGATAAAAATTAGACTCATATTTCCTAGGAGTTGGTAGGCTCACTTGTTTAGAGTCAGTAATTTCTGCATTTAAATTATCTAAGGTTTCAATTAAGCAAATGTCTGAGAAGGAAAATAATTTATTCCAATCTACATTTTTATCAATGCTACTAGACAAGAAATTAGAGTTGGAATTGGATACATCATAGGTGGCTGTGTGCTCAGAATGAAAAAACCTTTTAAGTGTCAGTTTCCTGATAAACTTATTTACATCTATTAATGTTCTAAATGCAGAAAACTTGTGTGTCGGTGCAAATCCTAGTCCCTTTTTCAAGACCTTTTCGTGTTCCAAGGATAGCTGTGTGTTGGAGAGATTGATAACATTCAGAGTTATTTCTTCTTCCGCAATTTCTGTTGTTTCCCCATGTTGTCTTCTTTTTTTCTTTCTTGATCTTCTTGTGCGTTTCCTAAAGGGATACTTGGTTGATTGCGAGTTTTAGGGCGGGCTGCCTTATCACCATACGCTTTGTCCTTCTTGGATGTACCCTGTAAGGAGAGAGAGAGAGAAGAGGGATGGGGAGACACTGGAACAGATATGTCATCACTGGATCCCAAGGACACAGAGTCACGATCGGTAGATTCAGGTTCGGTGGATGAAAAGACCACCCTACGTTCTTTATCTTTTTTCAAAATCGGTTTAAGGGTTTTGCTGTCTTCCACATCATTCGACCGCTTCTTTGAAGGTTTCCTTTGGCGTCTGCGGAACCTTGACCAATCGTATACTCTGTTATTTTCATAGTCCTCGCGATCACGTAGAAATTTATTTCTCTTCTTTTCAGCAATTTCTGCATCTGCTTTCTTTATCTTATCTTTCATTTGTGATTTTAGTTCTGCATAGTGTTCATCGGTCTTACGTGTCTTTAGGTCTGCTTTGGTGGTCACTATTTTTTCTTTTAGATTATTTCTTTTCTGTTCTTTACTTTTAATCAGGACCCCCAACAACTTTAAAGAGCATTCATTTAAAGCTGTATTCCATTCATCCTGGAGGTCACTGTCTTCAAGGTCATAGTTTGGGTATTTCTTTATTCTGAGACCCCTGGGAATTCTTTTCACATCTATATAGTGTTTTAATGTGACAACATCCCACATAGACCGCAGATCTGACATTAATAATTTTTCCAATGTATGAAAAAGTTGTTTTAAATCACCTTCACATGTGGCATTAGCAGAACTTGAAAATATAGTATCAAATAACTGTTTTCTATTTTGAATATCAAAAAATGTAGCCAAGTTGCTACTTTCACCCTCCATGGTAATGTGTCTACTGTAGTGTAGAAAATGGAAATAACAAAAAACCTGTTGCTGCTCACACTGAACCCCTAATTTAATATTTAATATACCAGTTAGGTCTGTATAGTCACAATATCCAATAAATATGGTGTGACTTAGTTAAAAAATCAGAAAAGAGTAGATCACCCCCAGTACAATTCAAAGAGTCATCGTAGATATGAGCTGTTTGTTAATATATCAATTAGGCTAGACTGCCATTAACATGTTATTCGTTTACAAGTCTTTCTTCAACAAACAGGGAAGGGAGAGCCAAGATATAGCAAAGCCAAACGGTAAATCACAGGTATCAGTCCAGCGTTAGTAAAAAGGGAGCAAAGCAAACAAACAAACAGTCAGTTTTGCAAATAGCGCTGTTAACTTCATGCACCGTGCTTCCAGCGTTTATCAAAACTTGTAAGTTAGTATGAGACTATAAGCCAGATATGCAAAATAATTAGTAAGAGTCCAGCGTTAGTCAGAGACAAGGAAGCAGGAAGAATTAAACAGATTTGTATTTTGAAAAAAGCGCAATTTGCTTTGCGTATTTTACATCCATTAATAAAGGCTTTTAAACTTTTAAACGTTGAATGCTGTACCTGATAGTCGTCTTGACAAGTCCCACAGATGCTACGGAATGATCCTCTTGTAAAATGTCCAGGCGTCCGGTAACGAGCAAGCCCCAAAGTTTGTCCGTTGAAGCAGAGTAAAGGGAAAGCGGAGCTGCTGCAGAGTACTTCCACGTAGGACCGGGGGTGAGCGGGTCAAACAAAAAACTGGGAAGGGGTTGTGTGGAGCCAACCAAGGACGACCGCCAAAGACTCAGCAAGGAACAAAAAAATGGAAGGCTGCTGAGCAACAGGTAAAAAAAGACTTTATTCCATTAAAAATAAGGAAACACAAAATAGCAAGGAGGGTAGTTAGCCATCTAACATGTTTCGCGCTGGTGTGCGCTTACTCATAGATGCTAAATGCAAGTAAGGGAAGCTGATGCATTTAAAGGGGCAGGAACCAATAGGAGATAAATCTGTTAATTTTTGTATTACAATCAGTTTCACACATAAACTTTCTCCTTATTAATTACAATACTCAGCCCCATTAAGATGCATGAGGTTGTATACTTAAAAACAAAAACATATTACTTGTGAAAGTATAGCAATATTTGGCATGTTTAGAAAATTGCATCAATATTTACATCAAAGAATTATTACAAATTATTTAGAAAACAGTTTTTATGATAGAACAAGAAAAGGGAGAAAAAAGGGACTTAAAGATCACTATTTTTATATTGCCCAATTTGATATTAGAGCACAATTGATATTGGTCATCCTCATGTTTAAAACAGTGTAGGACCGCTGAAAACACGAAAAACATTTGAAAAATGACCATATACAACAAAAAGGGGAAGTTATAACCATATAGCATTACTTGTTCATCCATTGATGTAATTAAAGGGGTCACATAAGTGGACACAATACATGAATAAAAAGTGTGTAAAGAACATATGAAGAAAATATGCATGTATATGAAAGATACAAGATACATGTACATAAATGTCAACAGAGACTAAATTAATATGGAAATCTTTGTACATGAAATATCCACATACATGCTTCATATGTATATATTTATGTGTAAGTGTGTCACCACACATGTGATCCCATACAAAAACCTTTCTCTTGTGATCAAGTGTATATAGATTGGGGTAAATGGAACCTGTCCAAAATGTCACATAGATAAATAAACAAGTGCTGAGAACATACTAATATGAAAATATATGTATGAATATCAGTATACATTGACAAGCGTATAAACTAATCTAATCGACAAAGTATCTCATGTCCCACTCTAAGTTCATACCCAGTGGTGATTTAGATCTTAACTTATAGATCCAAAATAACTCCTTCTTATCAAGTATTTTTGACACATTACCACCACGCAGGGGAACTCTAGCTATATCTATGACCTTCATTTTAAAACTAGGTACATTAGTGAAATGAAAAAGGTTGACATGTTTCGCTACTGCAGAATCTTTATTAAAGTTTTTAACATCTCTCAAATGTTCCCTAGTACGATCTCTAAGGCTCCTAGTTGATTGACCAACATATTGGGCCCCACAAAGTTGGCAATCGAGTAGATATACTATGTAAGAGGTAAGAAAAGTGGCATAGAAGTCAATTTTAAAAGTTTCACCTGTAACTGCACTACAAAATGTGTTGGTGTAGTCCATGGTGTCACATGTTAGACAATTTTAAAGATGTGCCTTAAAATTACCTTTACCCCTGAGCCAATTAGTATCAGTCCTTGTATTGGATTTCACTAAGCTAGGTGAAAGCTTTGTGGCTAGTGTAGGTGGTGGTGGAAAAATTATTAATGTCAGATCTGCCCCTTTAAATGCATCAGCTTCCCTTACTTGCATTTAGCATCTATGAGTAAGCGCATACCAGCACGAAACTTGTTAGATGGCTAACTACCCTCCTTGCTATTTTGTGTTTCCTTATTTTTAACGGAATAAAGTCTCTTTTTACCTGTTGCTCAGCAGCCTTCCATTTTTTTGTTCCTTGCTGAGTCTTTGGCGGTCGTCCTCCGCTACTTGGTTGGCTCCACACACCCCTTCCCAGTTTTTGGTTTGACCCGCTCACCCCCGGTCCTACGCGGAAGTACTCTGCAGCAGCTCCGCTTTCCCTTCACTCCAGTTTATAATTTATCTCTCACAAGGTGGCAGACCTCAGATTTATTCATGTTGTCTTTTTTACAGCCTGATTAAAGGGACCTGACACCCAATTTTTTTTTTCCGACTTGGATAGATCATACAATTTTAAACAACTTTCCAATTTACTTCTAATTTGCTTGATTCTCCTGGTATTCTTTGTTGAAGGAGCAACAATACACTACTAGGAGTAAGCTGAAAGCCAATGGCAAGATGCATATATTTGCAGCCACCAATCAGGAGCTTCTGAACCTACCTAGGTATACTTTTCAAAAAGGGATAGTAGCTCAGTAAAAGCTGGTGACTCAAAAAGTGGAATTATAAAAATACTGTACACATTTTGTTAATAGAAGTAAATTGGAAAGTTATTTAAAATTGCATGCTTTATCTGAATCATAAAAGAAAAAAAATGTGTTTCATATCCCTTTAATGCATAGCCATATATTACCAAATATTTCACAATCACATACTGTTACCAAACACATACTATTACCAAGTATTTCATAATCACATACTGTACTATTACCAAACACATACTATTACCAAGTATTTCATAATCAAATTACTAGTTTTTCAAGCATTTTCGTTACACTCCTTTTGAAGTAGAAAAAGAAAGGATTAAAAAGCCATTTATACTTGCATACAACACTATTATAAAGATATGTTACAAGACTTAATGTGATTAAAGAATAATAGCACATTTTAAAATAAAATCTATATGTCAAACAAATGTAGATTAGACGGTCAGTATTTGAACAACCATGCTGTTATTCAAATTAAAAATATTTTATACATTTTCTTAAAGTTGGGATAAAATCATTTGTGTGAAAGTAATGTAGAAATTCAAAGAATTTGCGATATGTAATAACTCAGGGTTAATCTTGCTATTTTAATCAGTTACAGGAATACCATGTAGGAAATTCAGCAAAATATTCAAATTCAATAATGAAAATATTTGCAAATACCTAGTCATGAGCTACTGTGTGATACCTTACCGAAAGCATATAGCAACATGAAGGGATAGTTTGGATAATATAGAGTAAATTATACAATTTAAAGCCTCCAATATTTCTAAAAACATAATGGGTAGGGATGGGCGATTGTTTCTAAAAATTCAAAATTTAAAACGAATTTTGATACATTCGTTCGTTCGAATCGAATTTTGAATGTTTATATAACATTCTAACATTCTATTTTCGAATTTTCGTTTTCAAATTTTTCAATAAAATTCGAAAATATTCGTTTGAATAATAGAAACATAGAAACATAGAAACATAGATATTGACGGCAGATAAGAGCCATAGGCCCAGCAAGTCTGCCCGACCTTACCTAACAGTATAAACTTATCTAGTTCGTAGGATAGCCCTATGCTTGTCCCATGCATGTTTAAAGTACCCCACAGTGTTTGTTGCTACTACCTCTTGAGGAAGTTTATTCCATAAATCAATCACTCTTTCTGTAAAGAAGTGCTTCCTCAAATTACTCCTGAATCTACTACCCTTTAGCTTGAGCTCATGACCCCTTGTTCTTGAATTTTCCATTTTATGTAAAATACCCACAGCCTCAGTTTTACTAAACCCTTTAATGTACTTGAAAGTTGCTATCATATCACCTCTTTCCCTTCTCTCCTCTAAGCTATACATATTTAGGTCATTGAGCCTATCCTGGTAAGTTTTATTTTTTAGACCATGTACCATTTTGGTAGCCCTCCTTTGCACAGATTCAAGTTTGTTAATATCCTTCTGAAGATATGGCCTCCAGAACTGCACACAATACTCAAGATGAGGCCTAACTAATGGTCTATAAAGTGGCATAAGAACCTTACTATTTCTGCTGCAAATACCTCTACCAATACATCCAAGCATTCTGCTAGCCTTACTCGCTGCATTACTACATTGTTTACTAAGTTTTAAATCATCTGAAATAATAATTCCCAAGTCCTGTTCCTCGTCTGTAACAGTCAGTAAAGTGTCATTGAGTCTGTAATTAACATTTGGATTTTTCTTCCCTAAATGCATTATTTTACACTTTGCTGTGTTAAACTTTAGATCCCAGTCGTTTGTCCAATCCTCCAATTGTTGTATATCACTTCTCATTTTGTCTACCCCGCCTGGAACATCCACTCTGTTGCAAATTTTTGTATCATCTGCAAAGAGACATACTTTCCCCTGTAGCCCTTTGCTGATATCGCAGATAAATATGTTAAACAAAACAGGCCCCAGAACTGACCCCTGAGGAACACCACTAGTAACAGCCCCCTCTGCTGAATGAACTCCATTTACTAAGACACTTTGTTTTCTGTCCTTAAGCCAGCATTCCACCCAGTTCACAATTTTTGAATCTAGACCAAGGAGATATAGTTTGTGAATAAGTTTATTGTGTGGGACGGTGTCAAATGCTTTGCTGAAATCTAGATATTCTACATCAACTGCTCCTCCCTTGTCTAATACTTTTGTTACATAATCAAAAAAGTCAATTAGATTAGTCTGACATGATCTCCCTGAAGTAAAACCATGCTGATTTTGGTCCTCTAAATTGTTTGTCTTTATGTAAGTCATAATTCTTTCTTTTAAGAGGCTTTCCATTAATTTCCCTACTACTGAAGTTAAACTAACTGGCCTGTAGTTGCCAGATTCTTCTCTACTGCCCTTTTTATGAAGAGGTATTACATTTGCTATTCTCCAATCATCTGGGACAGCTCCTGTTAATAGTGACTGATTAAACAGATCAGTTAATGGGACAGTTAGCACTGATCGAAGTTCTTTTAAAACCCTTGGATGAATATTATCAGAACCCACTGCCTTTGTAACATTTATTTTTGATAATGCTAACAAAACCTCATCCTCTGTAAAAAGATTACTGTTAAGCTTGTTTCTATTTTGCGTAGCATCCCTTAATGTAGACATTGTATCTTCACAATCTTTAGTGAAAACAGAACAGAAGTAATTATTGAGACAGTCTGCAATCTGCTTATCTCCTTCTATTATTCTACCATCTACTGATTTCAATTTTACTAGTCCTACCTTATTTTTTCTTCTTTCACTGATATATCTAAAGAATGTTTTGTCCCCATGTTTTACTGACTGTGCTATCTTCTCTTCTGCATGAGCTTTAACCTTCCTAATTAACTGCTTAGTCTTTTTTTGTTGGAGTCTCCATATTTTCATATCATCATCTGCTTGTGTGTGTCTGTAATTTTTATAAGCTATCTTTTTTGTCTTTACAGCATGTGCTACTTCTTTGGAAAACCAAATTGGTTTCCGCTTTCTTTTACTTTTACAGACATGTCTAATACAGTGTGCGGTTGCATCTAAAATGGCACCTTTCACAAATTCCCACTGTTCTTGAACCCCTGTAATAAGAGTTTTCCCCTTTAAATAGTTTTTTAGGTATTCTCCCATTAATGAAAAATCTGCCGTCCTAAAGTCTAAAACTTTTGTTTTAGTCTGGGTGGACAGTTCCTGAACATGAATACTAAACCAAACAGATTGATGATCACTGGATCACTGTTTGTACTTATTAGATCTAATATAGCTTCCTTACGAGTTGGTTCCTTGACTAATTGTTCAAGTGATTCCCCTAGCAGAGATTCAAGAATATACCTGCTTCTAGCCGATCTAGCAGAAGGAATCTTCCAGTCTATATCTGGCAAATTAAAGTCCCCCAGTACTATAACCTTACCCTTCATGGTCATTTTGGTTATTTCATCTAATAACAGATTGTCCAGTTTTTCATCCTCCAATGGAGGCCTATATACAACCCCTATTCTAAAAACATTTTTATCTCCAATTTCCAAAGTCACCCAAATACTTTCCACCTCATCATTTGTTCCTACAATTTCAGTAACCTTTATATTTTCATTTACATACAAAGCAACTCCTCCACCTTTCTTTCCTACTCTGTTCTTTTTAAATAACCTGTATCCAGGTATGACTATGTCCCAGTCATGCAAATCATTGTACCATGTTTCTGTTATAGCTACTAAATCAAAGTTGTCCCTAGTCATTAATGAAATGAGTTCAGGTAATTTATTTCCTAAGCTGCGAGCATTTGTGCTCATGGCACGAATAATTTTTCTACTAGAATTTCTAGAATTGTTACTTGGACTAACAGTTTTGGCATGCTGTGGGGGGCAGGTGGATATATTAATGCTACCCCCCTTTATTAGTTTAAATGATTTCTAATAAAGTATTTGAACTCCTCTCCCAGATACTCTGTTCCTTTAGCATCCAAATGCAAGCCATCTCTCCTAAATAACCTAGTATCTTTCCAAACAGAGCTATAATGGCCAATAAAACCAAATCCTCGTTCCCTGTACCACTTATCTAACCAAGAATTAAATGTTGTTATTCGCTCCATCTTTCCTGCTTCCTGGTCATACACAGGTAAAATAGCAGAAAATGATAGAGTTGATGCCACAGTCTCTAAATGATTACCTAGGTCACAAAACTCTTTCTGAACAGCAGCAACATGATTACTAGCCAGATCATTTGTTCCTAAATGAACAATCACATCTAACTCACTTCCCTTTCCTGCTGCCTTAACAATTCTCAAAATACGATTCTTATCCCTGTGAGCAGTAGCTCCTGGAAGACATCTAACCTCCCTTTTTTCTCCTTTACTTTCACCTAAATACACATTCCTCAAAATAGAGTCACCCACTAACAGTCTTTTTCTCAAAAACACATCTGCAGTTCTTTCCTGTGTTATGTTACCTGGAGAATCAGGTACCAATAGATTTAAATGACCTGTTACAGCTTCAGAGGGCTCAGAAACAGCAATCTCCTCATCACAAGTGTATTCGGCAAGAGCAGCATAGGAGTTTTGCAATGGCAGAGGTTGTGGGCAATGCTTCTGGTCTACTGTTCTAATTCTTCCAGAGCCTACAGTGATCCATCTGCCTCTCCTTGCTGATCTCTGGGGTAGAGAGACTTCTTTCTGAGGCAGCTTTGTAGAGGTAACAGGTATGTTACTTACCTTAGCTTGAAGTTTAGCTATTTCCTCCCTTAACAGGGAAAACTGCTTACAAACAGGACAGCCCCTAAATCTCCAAAAAGTAGAACGATTAAAAAGTGCAAAACACCCATTGCACTGTATCTGAGACATTTTAAACTATGCAACACTTTAACAATAAGAAAAATGTAAGTATTATTTACTACTGAATAAGCCTGAATAACCCTGAATAACTCCTGAAATAACTCAAATATCCTTATGTATTTCAATGTTTAGAATGTTTAGCTATGTATTCATTCAATTTCGAAATGTAATATTCAAATTCGAATGTGACATTCGAATTCGAATGTGACATTCGAATTCGAATGTGACATTCAAATTTCAAATAGTATTTCTAGTCTACAACTGTGTTTAATAAATGTAATATTCGAAATCGAATGCTACATTCGAATTCGAATGTCACATTCGAATTTTAAATAGTATTTCTAGTCTAATACTGTGTTTTAAATGTGCTATTCGATTCGAATGTGATATTCGATTCGAATGTGACATTCAAATTCGAAATAGTATTTCTAGTCTAATACTGTGTTTAATAAATGTAATATTCGAATTTGAATGTGACATTCGATTCAAATGTGATATTTGATTCGAATGTGACATTCGAAATAGTGTTTCTAGTCTACAATTGTGTTTTATAAATATAATATTCAAATTTGAATGTGATATTCGAATGTAACATTCGAATTCAAATGTGACATTCGAATTCGAATGTGACATTCGAATTCGAATGTGACATTTGAAAACTGTAAATAACATTCGAAAATTTTAAGAATATTCGTTCTTATCAACATTCTATTATGTAAATCGAATTTCTACAATAACGTTCGTTCTAACATTCAAATTCGGATATAAACACATTCGCCCATCCCTAATAATGGGTCAAAATGTAAAAGACCCAAGAAAAATTAAAGGGACAGTCTACTTGAAAATGTTTATTGTTTTAAAAGATAGATAATCCCTTTATTACACATTTCAAAGTTTTGCATAAACATTTGTATCTAAGCCTCTGCAGACTGCCCCCTTATTCTTTTGACGGACTTGCATTTTAGACAATCAGTGCTGATTCATAAATAAATCCATTGGAGTGAGCACAAAGTAATCTATATGGCACACATGAATTAGCACTGTCTAGCTGTGAAAACTGTAAACATTGACTTAGATAAGAGGCGGCATTCAACGATTTAGAAATCAGTTTCAGCCTACCTGGGTTTAGCTTTCAACTAAGAATACCAAGAGAACATTGCAAATTTGATGATAAAAGTAAATTGCAAAGTTGTTTAAAACTGCATGTCCTATTTGAATCGTGAAAGTTTCATTTTGACTATACTGTCCCTTTAAGTAAAAAAATATAAATAACAAACTGTTTATATTAATTATGGAATGTGTTGTGTTCTCTTATGAGAATATAATGTATGTGATTCATAGCGTTTCCATTGTACATACATTAATCACACGTAATTAACAGTTTCTTAAGCTGTGATATATTTTAAATAGGTGAGAGAGAAAAAAAAGGAGGGGCAAAGTTTTTTTTGGACCTGACTGTCCCTTTAAGCAACTTTCTAATGTACTCCTATTATCAATGTTTCTTCATTCTCTTGATTTCTTTATTTGAAAAGCAGGTATGTATGCTCAGGAGCCAGACAATTTTTGGTTCAGCACCTGGGTAGCGGTTGGGGATTGGTGGCTAAATGTAGCCACCAATCAGCAAGCACTATCCAAGGTACTTAACCAAAAATGGGTCGGCTCCTAAGCTTATGTTTTGGAAAAAAAGTTACCTATTGGCTGAATTGATTCTTGCTAAAGAAGATAAAATGAAATCTTTTAGATATGTTCTTCCTATATACAGGGAGTGCAGAATTATTAGGCAAGTTGTATTTTTGAGGATTAATTTTATTATTGAACAACAACCATGTTCTCAATGAACCCAAAACACTCATTAATATCAAAGCTGAATAGTTTTGGAAGTAGATTTTAGTTTGTTTTTAGTTATAGCTATTTTAGGGGGATATATGTGTGTGCAGGTGACTATTACTGTGCATAATTATTAGGCAACTTAACAAAAAACAAATAAATACCCATTTCAATTATTTATTTTTACCAGTGAAACCAATATAACATCTCAACATTCACAAATATACATTTCTGACATTCAAAAACAAAACAAAAACAAATCAGTGACCAATATAGCCACCTTTCTTTGCAAGGACACTCAAAAGCCTGCCATCCATGGATTCTGTCAGTGTTTTGATCTGTTCACCATCAACATTGCGTGCAGCAGCAACCACAGCCTCCCAGACACTGTTCAGAGAGGTGTACTGTTTTCCCTCCTTGTAAATCTCACATTTGATGATGGACCACAGGTTCTCAATGGGGTTCAGATCAGGTGAACAAGGAGGCCATGTCATTAGATTTTCTTCTTTTATACCCTTTCCTGCCAGCCACGCTGTGGAGTACTTGGACGCGTGTGATGGAGCATTGTCCTGCATGTAAATCATGTTTTTCTTGAAGAATGCAGACTTCTTCCTGTACCACTGCTTGAAGAAGGTGTCTTCCAGAAACTGGCAGTAGGACTGGGAGTTGAGCTTGACTCCATCCTCAACCCGAAAAGGCCCCACAAGCTCATCTTTGATGATACCAGCCCAAACCAGTACTCCACCTCCACCTTGCTGGCGTCTGAGTCGGACTGGAGCTCTCTGCCCTTTACCAATCCAGCCACGGGCCCATCCATCTGGCCCATCAAGACTCACTCTCATTTCATCAGTCCATAAAACCTTAGAAAAATCAGTCTTGAGATATTTCTTGGCCCAGTCTTGACGTTTCAGCTTGTGTGTCTTGATCAGTGGTGGTCGTCTTTCAGCCTTTCTTACCTTGGCCATGTCTCTGAGTATTGCACACCTTGTGCTTTTGGGCACTCCAGTGATGTTGCAGCTCTGAAATATGGCCAAACTGGTGGCAAGTGGCATCTTGGCAGCTGCACGTTTGACTTTTCTCAGTTCATGGGCAGTTATTTTGCGCCTTGGTTTTTCCACACGCTTCTTGCGACCCTGTTGACTATTTTGAATGAAGCGCTTGATTGTTCGATGATCACGCTTCATCAGTGCTGCATCCCTCTGCAAGATATCTCACTATTTTTTACTTTTCTGAGCCTGTCAAATCCTTCTTTTGACCCATTTTGCCAAAGGAAAGGAAGTTGCCTAATAATTATGCACACCTGATATAGGGTGTTGATGTCATTAGACCACACCCCTTCTCATTACAGAGATGCACATCACCTAATATGCTTAATTGGTAGTAGGCTTTCGAGCCTATACAGCTTGGAGTAAGACAACATGCATAAAGAGGATGATGTGGTCAAAATACTCATTTGCCTAATAATTCTGCACTCCCTGTAGAACAACATATGAAACTGAAAGTAGCAAGTTAATAAATACAGTGATTCTAATAGGAAATATTATTTTTAAGATCTTGGAAATCTAAGTTTAGTCCTAGCATGAAGGAGTTTAATAAGAGTGCTAATGCAGATCAACTTAGAACAATATGACCTGATTAGACTACAAGAGAGAGGAGTCAAATGTTTTTTTGCCAAAATGGCTTAATGTAATGATCTCATTTCCAGAGAGGGCGCAGAGGCAGATAGTATTCCCATTTTGAAAGTCAGATTTTTTTCTGTATGGCAGTTTTGACAGGGAAATTTCCAGGCTTCTGTAAGGATTGGGGGGGGGGGGGGGTTCGGTAGATGAGAGGGAAGAGGTATTTTATTTAATTTTTTATTTATTTAATTAGGGGTTTATTCTCATCTCTCTCTCCTACAAGATTATATTGATATTTATTTTAGGAAGTCATTCAGCAAAAAGATTATTCTGGATAAGTATTATTGGATGCATTTGTTTCTCTCTGCCCCAATTTATTTTGTCTTGTTTTACTTATTTTCAGTCTCCATGCTGCTACTCTATGTCATATATTGTGACACAAAAGTCTGATTAAGTAATCTGTATATATTTAGGAGCTATTGTATATGGAGGGATTTCTCTTTAATGATTTTGAGTTATGAATTTTCTGTATTGCATATATTGAATAACAGAATCATGATATATGTATTATTATTATATAAGAACAAAAAAAAAGTTGTTTAAATTTCATGCTGCGGAATCTGTTGGCACTCAACAAATAACCAATAATAATAATAAAAATAATGCTAAGGGGTATATTTATTAATGTGCGAGTGGACATGATACGATGTAGCGTATCATGTCCGCCACACATGGTGCAATGCCGCCCGCTGCAGATTCGCGGCCGCTAGCATGGGGTGTCAATCAACCCGATCGTAATCGATCGGGTGGATTTCTGTCCGTGGCCTCAGAACAGGTGGACAAGTTATGGAGCAGCGTATCATGTCCGCTCGCACTTTCATAAATCGGCCCCATAGAGTTTGTCCCTCATTCCCTAACTAGTGTGTTTACAAGCATAAAAACAACAGTGCAGGAGGATTTTTTTTATTACTAAAAACAAAACAAGTTTTAAAGGAGGAGTGGCTCATGAATAAACATTTCAGTGTGTTTGTAGAACAATTGCACTAGAACTATTAGTTAACTGTGAAAGACTGATCGCATTAATATGATATCTGCCTAATAACACCTATAGTAAATGTTGTGATTAATTTAAAAGACCTAAATGAATTGAATTCTAAAAGAGGCACACTATTCAGATCTTGTAAATAAATAATTATCTGCATATATTTCTTTAGTTTGTCAATTTGCCATTTTTAGCATTCTATTTGTTTTTTTAGTCATTTTTATGATTTTGTTAATTAATAATTAAATAATTACGTTTTAAATGATTTAACAGAGTTCATATGTTTTCTTCGTGTTAATATTCATTAGATTTGGCTGAATCTGCAGTTAATGAATTCAGGGGAAATAATTATTTGTCTTGGTTTATAATCAAATTCAAATTTGATTCTGGAAAGACCAGGGTTGGGGGAGAGATTAAATACTTTTATTTTATTAAAAACATATCTGACTATTCTCAATTATCTGCAAGGAGGATTATTATTAATAATAATAATAATAATAATAATAATAATAATAATAATGTGTATTTGGTTGCTGTACTATTGGAAATATTATCTAATAGTAAAAAGTGTGTATTTTTGGAATATCACATAAGAGAACAAAAATAAAATGTCCTAATGCTTTTTTTTGTATTACTGCACTTTTGCTTGCAGAGTAACAGACTTTAATTATGTGTTTAAAGGGACAGTATACTGTAAAATGAGAATTTGCTTTTAAAGGTTTATCTGTGTATATCAAATAGCTGATTTTTTGTTTTGAAGCCACAACCTAATAAAATGGGTCGAACTTGTAGGTATAATCAGATCTAATTACTTTATCACATTGTGTACACATATATGCTTCATATCTTCTATCTGTCCATAAACCAAATATCAATACATGGAGAGAACAATGGAAAATTAAAATTGTATTACCTTTTCTCTTCTGTACCCCACTGGGAGTGTTTTTTCTTCTGCTGCCTGTGTTTACACAGCTTATCTATATCTTGGACCTAAGGCCAGAAACTTTCAGAATAAGTGGAGATACCACAGACTAATTCAGCTATTTCAAATGCTGATATAAGGGTAAATTAAATAATTGTAAACAATCTAATACACTCCAGCAGGTAAAGTGGACCATTGGAAACAAATTAAAGGGGATACTTTGTTTGGAGTAAACTGTCCCTTTAATCAGTTTGCTATATCAAGTGATAACTGCGCTCAAGTGAAATAGATACCGCAAGTACACTGTGAGCATCTAAGTGAAAGTAAAGTTATTTAGTTTTTTAGCACAAATATTGTTTGTGTGAAAATGATCAGGTTATCAGGTTATAAATACCCCCAGGAAGGAGAATTTTGACTGGAGGGGGGTTATGACCACATCCGAGGCCATGAAGCAGTGGGAGGTGGAGGTTAGTGGGTGGAGCTAAGGGGGAGCTTTTAAATAAGGGTTACAGTGGGAGCCGTTAGGCTTTTTGTAAAAGCAAGGAGAAGCAAGTAGAAGCTAGCTAAGTAGGATGGCTGAAGTTAGGGCATTGAATGAGCAAGTGAGGAGCCTGGTGGCGGTAAATGGACTCACTTGGTTGCAGAGGCAGCTTGGAGATCCAGAGGAGGAAGTCGGCATGGAAGGAAAGTTTACGGCCGTGGAGGGGCCATCACATCTGAGGGAGCATCACAGGCAGCCTGCTCGCTGCTCTCACCCGCCTGAGAGACTCAGCCCTTCACTCAGGGGGAGGTAGCAATCAGCGAGCAGAAGAAGGAGGCAGGAGCGGTACTGGCTGAAGCTGGGTGAGGTCCGGGAAGGCCTACACGCAGTGCCAGGGTGTTGGCAGTGTCTCCCGTGGAGGGCAGCTGTGGCGGTAGAGGATGTCAGCATAAAAAGCAGGCCAGGAGCTGTGACGTCGGTGCTAAGGAAGCACAAGGCAGAGGTTGCAGTGCAAAGGAAGCCGCACGGCGGAGCAGCATGTCTGAAGGGCAGCAGAGTGGTGAGAGGCAAAGGGCTGAAGGTGTGCTGGGATTTGTGGTGGGGACAGGAGTGGGGGGAGTGAGGAGTACCAACAGAGGCCTATGGTTGAGGAAGGCAGTGGTGAAGGGGATACTAGGCGAGGGGTAATGGGCAGTGGGGAAGGACAAGGGGATGGAACTGGTGTCGATAGAATTCAAAGGGGGTTGTTAGTGGGGGATCATGTAGGAAGTGCAGGAGGTAGCGGTTTTGAGGGGTTAGTGAGTGTGCTGCTGAAGGGTGTAAGGTCCTCAGTGGGGGGTGCGGTGGTTAGGGGAGCAGGGGATATTGGGAGTCAGAGACAGGGGGTAGGGGGGAGGAACAGGGTAGGAGGGAGAGAGCTTCAGGAATAGAGGCTGGTAGGGGGATTGTGTACATGTGTGGGCTGATGAGTATGTGCATGATTCTTTTACAGAGCGGGAGGAGCTGGACGGTGCCCCTGAGGATCTGAGGGGATTGCCCACAGCGCAGTCATCATTACAGGACCTGGAGGAGGACATGCTGTGGGTCAATGATTCCTATAGCAACTTCGCAGGTGAAGAGGCCATGGAGGGGCACAGAGGAATGAAAGAGCACAGTTGGTGGCTGATAGGAGGCAGGTGGAGAAGGATAAGAGCAGTACGAGGGAAGTGGCCAAAAGTTCGGCAGAGTCAAGACCAGTAGGAGGGCAGAAGAAGCAGTTGGAAAAGACAGGACACGCAGGTGAAGGTGGGGCCCCACATGGGGGGTGGGGAGATTCTGCAGGCTAAAAGGGGTACGTATGATTTGGTTGTGAGGAGTCTGAAGTAGCTGATATCTCAGTTGGAGGGGAGGGACCCCAGAGGCCAAGGGGTACAGGGGGATTTAGTGGGAGCGGGTCAAGCATGGGTCCCAGGGGCGGGGCAGGCACTGGTAGGTGCACTGATTGTTCCTGGGGGGGCTTGCGGGGGGGGAAGGACAGGGAACAGTTGCTCCTGTGGTGGAGGTTTTGAAAGTGGCGGATCAGGCGCTGAGGAGGCCCTGCTTGTGTTCGGTGGGCCCTTTATGAATACATCTTAGCAAGGAGTTGAAGGAGAAGATATGGAAGCGGGAGTTTGTGGATTTGTTTTCCTTGCTCCCGCTGGACCAGTTATTTGAAGTGAAGGAGGACCCCAAAGTGGAACCAGGGAAGAAGGAGGAAGAAAAGAGAAAGAAGAAATGGCGGAAGCTCCAAAAAAACATTTGCTAACTGTTCTAAGGCGTTCTGTATTTTAGCCAGTTTTTTTGGGGTAAAAGCATCCAGAGCAGTGCTCGGCGATGTTTTGTTATTTGGATGAGATATCTGGGGCCCATCAGACGTATGGAGGACTTGAGATATGATGAGCAGTTCCGGCAGCGGATGGCGATGGAGATGAGATGGGATGATCATGAGATGGGGGTCTGGTTGGAGCTGATGACACCGATGCGGAGCCAGTCCTTTTGGGGAGCGAGTTCAGGAGGTAGTGGAAACGTTGAAACAGGGGCAACTGCAGTGGCAATCAAGAAAGGATTATGGTTCCAGTTCAATAAAGAAACATGTAGATTTGGCACGGCATGTAAGTACAAACATGAGTGTACATGGTGTGGGGGATCACATTCAGGAACTAGATGTTTCAAATGAAACAAAGGTAACGGAAAAGGGGGGGGGGGGGCGCTTCTATGGGCTTGGACTCCGGTGAAGGTAGGAGAGATGCTCTCATGGTTAAAACAGTATGGTAGGAGGATGGGGAAGGAGGAGGATGTGGAGCTATTGCTTTTTGGGTTTAGCTCGGGTTTCCACATTCCTTTCAAGAAATCGGGGGGGTTAGGGTATTGTGGGCAATTGAGATTGACTATTGATTTCCCTCAGGTAGTCAAGGAAAACTGGACAAAGAAGTGGCGTTGGGGAGGATGGTGGGCCTATTTAGGAGCCCACCTATGGACAACCTGAGGGTCTCTCCATTGGGGGTGGTGCCAAAGAAAGTCCCTGGGCAATTCAGGATGATACATCACCTGTCTTACCCAAAAGGGTCTTCGGGGGAACGACGGGATTGAAACGTCTTTGACTGCGTGTGCGCTATGCCTCATTTGACAGAGCTGTGGAGGTGGTGAGAAAGGCGGGCAGGGGTACCTTACTGGCAAAGGTAGATGTTGAGTCGGTTGCTTCCAGTATACCCTTTATGCCATCATTTATTGGGTTGCCATTTTCAGGGAGATTATTATGTGGATCTATGCTTGCCAATGGACTGTTCCATATCATGCTCATATTTTGAAAAGTTTAGCACTTTTGTGGAATGGGTGGTTAGGGTTAAGGCAGGTAGTTCCCTAGTAGTCCATTATTTGGATGACTTTTTGTTTGTGGGGCCGGCCAGATCTGTTGAGTGTAGGGTCCTGATGGATACCTTTTTGTAGGTGGTGACCCAGTTTGGGATTCCGGTGGCACCTGAGAAGACGGAAGGTCCAGTTACATCCTTGAGCTTCCTGGGCCTTCAGATTGAGTCTGTAAACATGGATTGTCATTTGCTGTTGGATAAAGTGGAGGATCTGAGGGGGGTGATTGAGAGAGCGATAAAGAAAAAATAACGTTGAAAGAGTTGCAATCGCTGTTGGGGAAATTAAATTTTGCTTGCCGTGTGATACCGGTGGAAAGAGTGTTTGGGAGAAGATTGTCCCTGGCTACGGTGGGACTGATGGCCCCGCACCACAGGGTATGTCCATCTTAGGAGCTGAAGGAGCACCTGAGGGTTTGGCTCCTTTTTCTGGAAGACTTTAATGGGTGATCCTTTTTTCAGGAGCCTGGGGTGTCAGACGAGGAACTTCATTTATACACTGATGCATCTGGGGCCCTTGGTTTTGGTGCATATTTGGACGGCCTGTGAGTTGGGCAGAGGGGGCACTTACTAGGAATTAGGTATTCCTAGTGCTATTTCCTCTGGTGGTGGCAGTCAAGGTGTGGCCCCGTATGCTGGGAAACAAGAAAGTGACATTTCATTCGGACAATTTGGGGGTGGTGTTTGCTCTGAACAGATTGTCAGCAATTTTGTTTCCTGTGATTCGGCTCCTTCAGGTGTTTGTATTGGAATTCTTGAGGGCCAATGTGTTTTTTCGGGCAGTTCATGTCCCGGGAAAGTTGAATATATTCGCTGATACTCTTTCTCGTCTGCAGTGGAAGAGATTTTGGGAGGAAGCTCCGGATGCGGACGAGAAGGGGGCTGAGTGCCCATGGGAATTGTGGCAAATGGAATTTCTTAGGAGATTAAGGATTGCAAAGGGGGCTTTAGCCTATAATACTTGGAGGGCATACATCCCTGTGTGGATTCAATGGTTTGAGAGACTGGGGAGTCAAGGGTTAGGTATGTCACAGGTTGATAGGGTAAATTGTTTATTAGTATGGATTGTGGAGTGGGGGAAGGCAGGTATGTCCCGATCGATGATTAAAAGGCGGATGGCGGCTTTAGCCTTTTTATTTCAAGTGCTGAGATGGGGTCATTTCACTAAGGATTTTGTAGTAAAGTTTGTTGGTAAAGGGAATTTGTAAAGGGAAGAAGGCTGTGGATGCTAGGCGACCTGTGGTGTATGCGCTTCTTCAAAGGTTGGTGAAGGGTTGCCGGGGGTGTGCAAGTCAGAGTTTGAGTTTTTATTGTTCAGGGCAGCTTATGTGTTAGCCTTTTTCGGGGCTTTTAGGGTATTGGAATTGGTGGGTGTGAATAGGAGTGATGAGGGGGGAATTGGTGTGAGAGAGGTGGTGGTGAATAGTACTGAGATGCTGATTTGGCTGAGGAGGTCTAAGACAGATCAGGAGGGAAGAGGAAGGTGGATCCAGTTAGGTGCTATAGGAGAGGACTGTTGCCCAGTGGTGTCTGTGGTATTGGGGGGCCCCCTTCTGTTGCATGAGGATGGGTCGGTCCTGTCAAAATTCAAGTTTGGGGCGGTTCTAAAGAAAGTCTTGCATCTTATTGGGTTGGACCCCAGGGAGTTTGGGAGCCATTCTTTCCAAATTGGGGTGGCTACAGAGGCGTATGAGTTGGGCCTGCATGAGTCTGTGGTGAAGAATGTTGGTAGGTGGAAGTCGGGATATTATATGCGTTATGTGAGGCCAATGTTAAAAGTGTAGTAATCTGTGTTTTTTCCCAGCCCTGCCAGCTGTTGGATAATTGGACATTCTTATGTTTATTGGACCTGTAATGGGGCAGCAGTCAAGCAGAATGGGGTGCAGCTGAGTCTTTCAGGGGATCAGGTGGCAGTGAGATGGTTGGGAGTAAGGGGTTTAAGGTGGGACCAGGTGGTAGCATCGGTGATTGATTATGCTAGACTGTATGGACCTCCTGACATCCTGGTTATCCATGCGGGTGGCAACGACATAGGTTTTATGTCTTAAAATGAGCTTATTGATAGGATCCATTGGGGGATGAGGAGGCTGAAGGAGTTGTTCCCTCAATTGATCATTGTCTGGTCAGAAATTGAGACCAGATTGATTTGGAAATCCGCTTGGGATGTCAGGAGGTTGGAAGCTTCTAGTTAGAAAGTCAACTGTAAGATTGCTTGTTTTGTGGCCCAGTTAGGAGGGTTAAGTTTGAGGCAAGTTGGATTTGAGGGGGAGTCGGGAAATTGTTTCTTCCTGAAAGATGGGGTTCATTTAAATGAAATGGGGCTTCATTTATTTAATTTTAATTTAAGAGAAGGGGTACAAAAAGCCTTAGCCCGTGTGGATGGTGCTTGACCATAGGTCGTGATGGTGGCGGGTGCTGGCCTTATGAGGCAGATTTAAATTCAAGTGAGAACCTCCCTCTTTAAGAGGGAAGAGTTGATACAGGTGGGGGCATGCCTGGCATTAGCCAGTGGAAGGCACATGAGGCTATTTGGGAGGCTGCACCTTATGTTGGACAGAATTTATTATGTTTAATGGTTATATCTGTGATGTTTGATTTTAATAAATGCAGGCTTCGGCCTTTTTCACTCCACGTTGATAGTCGTGTCTTATTTAATTCTAGTACGTAATGTGACTAGTGTGTGGGTCAAAATATCCCCAGGAAGGAGAATTTTGACTGGAGGGGGGTTATGACCACATCCTAGGCCATGAAGCAGTGTGAGGTGGGAGGTGGAGGTTAGGGGGTGGAGCTAAGGGGAAGCTTTTAAATAAGGGTTACAGCGGGAGCCGTTAGGCTTTTTGTAATAGCAAGGAGAAGCTCCCTCCCTCCCTGAGTAAAGGCAGAGGTTGTTGCACCTGTGGCGGGTGCTGGCCAGACATAACCAATGATCACCCAGACACACTCACAATCCTTCCCACAAATTACCCTTGATCCCACCCCTCCAAACACAGCTCCACCCACAAAATGGTGACGGGCCCCATCCACCTCCTGAGTCCCTGATACACAATCACAAATATTGGGGGGTTATGTGAATTGTACTTTATTCTAGAAAAGATAGATTATCACTTTATCACATATTCCCTAGTTTTGCATAACCATCATATTAATATACTTTTTACCTCTGTGATTACCTTGTATCTAAGCCTCTGCAGAATGCCCCTTTCAGCCAATTTGTGTTGACTCATGCATAATGTTATCTATATGGCACACATGAATTAGCACTATCTCGCTGTGAAAATTCACTGAGATAAGAGGCGTCTTTCAAGGGCTTAGAAATCAACGCTAGATTTAGCCTTCCACAAAGAATACCAAGTGAACAAATTTCATGATAAAAGTAAATTGGAAAGTTGTTTAAAATTGCATGCCCTATCTGAATCCTGAAAGTTTAATTTTTGACTTTACTGTCCCTTTAAGTAAAAAAAAAAAAAAAAACTAATTATATTAATCATGGAATGTCTTGTATTCAGAGGTATCATTAATCCTTTGCTTTTATATCTCAGTAGAAATAACAACCTTAAAATTATTTAAAAGAAAAGTGAGGACATTGTTATAGATTGATAAAAACCATGTTATAAGCACCTGACTATTACATCCCTGCTGAGTTAAAAAAAATAACCTTATTGCTGCAGTAGCCCAAGAGAATTCTATGATATCAGTATCAGGGGGTCATACCTTTTAAATTCCTGGCACAGTTTTTTATTTATTTTTTCGTTTATTTTTTTTACAATGAGAATTCAGACACATTTATGCCAAGGTAGCACTGTGAAGAAAATGTGATCAGTAGCATATTGTGTCATAAATATTTCTGACTCACCAGGACTATTTTATATTATAAAATGGAGGATGAATAAAAGTGATTGTCTCTCTGAGCATACCAACACTAATTTCCAGATGATATCAAATTTTGTGGTCTTTTCTGAAGCCCATTAATACTGGAATTTGTGCTCAGACTTTGTTTTTCTCCTTTTTTTTCATTGCGTTAAGTAGCCAGTATTGCATAGCAGCCAACCTCTGACATTGCCCTAAAAGGGTTAATTTGTTGAGATTTAAAGGGATATGAAACCCAATGTGCTTATTTTTAAAGATTCAGATAGAGCATGCAATTTTAAGCACCTTTCTAATTTACTGCTATTATCAATTTTTGATGTTTTCATCCTTATCTAATGGATTGGTTCCCCCACTGGCGTCTAACTCGCCATGATTACCTCCCACTTGTTCTAATGAGCATGCCTGAAACCTTTCATTGTATCGCAGACCACTAGCGCGTTCACATAAGCCGCTAAGTGACTAAACAATTAATCATAAGATTCATTGCTAGTATGTATCTTTGCGGAGAAAGTTAGTTAGCGCACGTTGACTTACGCATGCGGCGGGTGGGACAGCAGAAATCAGTTGAATACAGAAACCCAGAAAAGAGCGAGTGGGCGGAGGAAAGGTAATAAAACGGTGATCAAAAATATATAAAATATAAAATTTCTAAAAAAAAAAATTTAAAATGAAGTTAGCGACTATAATCTTGGTGACTATATTATACTATAGCAATATTGTCCACTCAAAAAATGTACTTTCACTTTAAATGCAAAATTCGTTAGTATTTGTTCGTCTTCATCCCCAATTCACATTCGTAACGAAACAATTGCACCAGCCTACTGAAATGTAAGATGACCAGATTTCCCAGATCCCATTTTAGCACACCTTATAAATGTTGAGGAGGTGTTAAAAAAAACAATTAAAGCCAACAGTTAAAACTATTGCTATGATAAAAAATTAAAGTGCTCCAGCCCCAAACACATAACATCTTAGCACATGCTGTAACTGTAGCTAGTGCTACATATTTGATTTAAGTTAAAGGATACAGAGATATTAAAATATACTTAAAGGGACAGTCTAGCCAAAATTAAACTTTCATGATTCAGATAGGGCATGCCATTTTAAACAACCATCCAATTTACTTTTATCAAATTTGCGTTGTTTCTCTTAGTATTCTTAGTTGAAATTTTAAAGCTCGGTAGGCTCATATGCAAATTTCTAAGCCCTTGATGGTTGCCTCTTATGTGAATGCATTTAACAGTTTTTCACAGCTAGAGGTTGTAAGTTCATGTTTGCCATATAGATAACATTGTGCTCATACCCGTGGAGTTATTTATGAAAAGGCACTGATTGGCTAAAAAGTATGTCTGTCAAAATAACTGAAATAAGTGGGCAGTCTGCGAGGATTAGATACAAGGTAATCACAGAGGTAAAAAGTATATTAATATAACTGTGTTGATTATGCCAAATGGGGGAATCGGATTATCTATCTTTTTAGACAATAACAATTCTAGATTAGACTGTCCCTTTAAGCATGTTACAGTCTAATGTGAAACTCAGCTCAATATAGATAGATAAAACATTTAGTTTAGCTTATTGTCAGTATTGCATTCTTTTTTTTTTTGGTATTTTACACAGAAAATGGATGGCGACAAACATTTTATGGATGAAATCAATTTCTTTTATGTAGTTCATTGACCATAAAATTCAGAGGTTAGCTAATAAAACAGTGTACCCACTTGCCTGAGAAATAAGATTGCGTTTGTTTCAGTTAGACATCTCTATTTTGTTTTCATAGTCTGTCAGTCAGCAAATAATGACAGCATATGGGCAAAACGCGCTTCATTATTTCTTAATGACCTATGACAAATATATATGTGTATACAAACTGATTGCTGCTGCTCGTTTTCAAAGCAGAAGACAGCGCTGAGATTTTATAAAGCTGCTGTCACTAGATATAAATCCTTGGAGTTCTCTCTGGAGTTTGTATTTACATAACATATTCTAGAATTCTGAACTCTGTCTTTTCAGCTGTGCAAGCTTTACTATAGGAATCTGACGATTTTACAAAGAATATTTTTTTTTATTCACTGCTATTCCTGTACCCTTCCCGTGTTTTGTGATACTTGTTTTAGTATTCGATCTTAAGTGCAACCTTTCAAATTCTAATTTTCTGTTCTGTTTTGTATTTTTGTGTCACTGGGAGAATTTTACATTCACATTTTGCAGAGAGGTTGGTTTATAGACCTAGATATGAGTTTTACAGATATGTACTGTCTGTTAAAGATATATATGCGTCAGGATTAGGGATGGGCGAATGTTTCTAAAAATTTAAAATTTAAAACGAATTTTGATACATTCGTTCATTCGAATCGAATTTCGAATGTTTATATAACATTCTAACATTCTGTTTTTGAATTTTCGTTTTCAAATTTTTCAATAAAATTTGAAAATACTCGTTCGAATAATAGAATGTTTAGCTATCTATTCATTCAATTACGAAATGTAATATTCGAATTTGAATGTCACATTCGAATTTGAAATAGTATTTCTAGTCTAATACTGTGTTTTTTAATGTAATATTCAAATTCGAATGTGATATTCGATTAGAATGTGACATTCAAATTCGAAATAGTATTTCTAGTCTAATACTGTGTTTTATAAATTTAATATTCAAATTTGAATGTGATATTCGATTCGAATGTGACATTCGAATTCGAAATAGTTTTTCTAGTCTACAATTGTGTTTTACAGATGTAATATTCGAATTTGAAAGTAACATTCGAATTGGATTGTGACATTCGAATTTGAATGTGACATTCGAAAACTGTAAATAACATTCGAAAATTGAATTTTTAAGAATATTCGTTCTTATCAACATTCTACAGGGAGTGCAGAATTATTAGGCAAGTTGTATTTTTGAGGATTAATTTTATTATTGAACAACAACCATGTTCTCAATGAACCCAAAAAACTCATTAATATCAAAGCTGAATAGTTTTGGAAGTAGTTTTTAGTTTGTTTTTAGTTATAGCTATTTTAGGGGGATATCTGTGTGTGCAGGTGACTATTACTGTGCATAATTATTAGGCAACTTAACAAAAAACAAATATATACCCATTTCAATTATTTATTTTTACCAGTGAAACCAATATAACATCTCAACATTCACAAATATACATTTCTGACATTCAAAAACAAAACAAAAACAAATCAGTGACCAATATAGCCACTTTTCTTTGCAAGGACACTCAAAAGCCTGCCATCCATGGATTCTGTCAGTTTTTTGATCTGTTCACCATCAACATTGCGTGCAGCAGCAACCACAGCCTCCCAGACACTGTTCAGAGAGGTGTACTGTTTTCCCTCCTTGTAAATCTCACATTTGATAATGGACCACAGGTTCTCAATGGGGTTCAGATCAGGTGAACAAGGAGGCCATGTCATTAGATTTTCTTCTTTTATACCCTTTCTTGCCAGCCACGCTGTGGAGTACTTGGACGCGTGTGATGGAGCATTGTCCTGCATGAAAATCATGTTTTTCTTGAAGGATGCAGACTTCTTCCTGTACCACTGCTTGAAGAAGGTGTCTTCCAGAAACTGGCAGTAGGACTGGGAGTTGAGCTTGACTCCATCCTCAACCCGAAAAGGCCCCACAAGCTCATCTTTGATGATACCAGCCCAAACCAGTACTCCACCTCCACCTTGCTGGCGTCTGAGTCGGACTGGAGCTCTCTGCCCTTTACCAATCCAGCCACGGGCCCATTCATCTGGCCCATCAAGACTCACTCTCATTTCATCAGTCCATAAAACCTTAGAAAAATCAGTCTTGAGATATTTCTTGGTCCAGTCTTGACGTTTCAGCTTGTGTGTCTTGTTCAGTAGTGGTCGTCTTTCAGCCTTTCTTACCTTGGCCATGTCTCTGAGTATTGCACACCTTGTGCTTTTGGGCACTCCAGTGATGTTGCAGCTCTGAAATATGGCCAAACTGGTGGCAAGTGGCATCTTGGCAGCTGCACGCTTGACTTTTCTCAGTTCATGGGCAGTTATTTTGCACCTTGGTTTTTCCACACGCTTCTTGCGACCCTGTTGACTATTTTGAATGAAACGCTTGATTGTTCGATGATCACGCTTCAGAAGCTTTGCAATTTTAAGAGTGCTGCATCCCTCTGCAAGATATCTCACTATTTTTGACTTTTCTGAGCCTGTCAAGTCCTTCTTTTGACCCATTTTGCCAAAGGAAAGGAAGTTGCCTAATAATTATGCACACCTGATATAGGGTGTTGATGTCATTAGACCACACCCCTTCTCATTACAGAGATGCACATCACCTAATATGCTTAATTGGTAGTAGGCTTTCGAGCCTATACAGCTTGGAGTAAGACAACATGCATAAAGAGGATGATGTGGTCAAAATACTCATCTGCCTAATAATTCTGCACTCCCTGTATTATGTAAATCGAATTTCTACAATAACATTCGTTTTAACATTCGAATTCGAATATAAACACATTCGCCCATCCCTAGTCAGGATAATACGTCCTCAAAGCTCTGTTTAACTGTTTTGTGAAACAAAAAAGTGTCACAAAACACATTAAATATAGATTTGAAAGTATAGTTACACTCATAATAATACAGTCTAATAAAAAAGATTTTAAAAAAAATGGCACCAAAAAAATTAAGGTCTCAAAGATATGAGGTCATAGGTGTTATAAAAGAAATGACAGACAAAGGGGCTTTTAACATAGAGATACATACATACACATGTCTAAAAATGTATATATATATATATATATATATATATATATATATATATATATACAGTATATATGTTTATATGTGTGTACAAATATATTTATGTATTTATATGTGTATATATGTATTTACAGACATTTATAAACACATAAATACATATGTATACATATATAGACATAAATATTAATATTACAATATTGGAATTTCTTACTATCGACACCAGAAATGTCAGTAAGGCAAGAGGAATGGCCTTGTTGCTCTGTTTTATATGTTCATGAACTCATTTGGAAAACTAAACTAAAAAGTTCCAACTTCTCTGTTATCATAGTAATATAGTAGATGAGACTGAAAGAAGAAAATCCTGTGAAGACAGTAATAAAGGTACAAATCCCTGTATCTGGAATTGCAAAATTCAGATTTTTTTATTAATAATATATTTATTTAAAAATAAAAATATAAAATATTACCATTTTCCCTGCATCTTTGGTTTGTCTTTTGTGTTATAAAATGCAAATGCTAGACAATTTATTTTAAACAATAGCTATTACCTTTCTGATTACAGTGCTTTACTATCTGATGGTTCTATGTATACAAAATGATTAAAAATGATATAAATTCACCTTTAGGTTATGTATAAGCTGAACTACAACATGTAAATATTGTCTAAATTACATAAGATATTGTTGCTTACACTTGGTCCCATTACCTCTCTTTCCCAGTTGTGACTATTCAAATATTTTGAAACCCAAACCTTTTCCAGTTCTAAGCGGTTTGGATAAAGGTTTTTGTACATGTGCGTTTAAAAAGCCTACATATTTATCACAACCAATCACAGCCATGGATTCTGTTTTTAACAAATATATCTACCTTCAAAGGCAAAGCGTTCCACAGTTTATTTGCTCTCATGCTGAATTTTTATTGCTGGAGATTAAATCTCCATTCCTCAAGTTTTAAAGGGACAGTAAACACTCTTTACTGTAATTGTAAGCAACTTTCTTATTTACTCCTATTGTCATTTTTTCTTCCTTCTCTTGGTATCTTTATTTGAAAAAGCAGGGAAGTAAAATTACGAGCCAGCCCAACTTTGGTTCAGTACCTGCATAGCGCTTGCTGATTGGTGGCTAAATGTAGCCACCAATTAGCAAGCTCTATCCAGGGTGCTGAAGCAAAAATGGGCCGGCTCAGAAGCTTTACATTCCTGCTTTTTCAACTAAAGATACCCAGAGAGCGAAGAAAATTTGACAATAGGAGTAAATTATAAAGTTGCTTAAAATTGCATGCTCTGTCTGAATCATGAAAGAAAACATTTGGGTTCAGTATCCCTTTAACCCCTTAATGACCAACGACGTACAGGGTGCATCCTCCAACAAAATGTCCTTAACGACCAAGGATATACCCTGTAGGTCGTTGGTCATTGAAAGCAGTGGAAGCGATACTGATCGTTCCAGACGCTTTACTGTTATTGCAGGGATGCCTTGATATTAAGGCATCCTGCTATAACTGTTTATGATTTTGGAGGTCAAAGTTAGAAAAAGTGTGTTTTTTTCCATTGTTTCCTCATATTTTATAATTTTTTTATAGTAAATTATAGGATATGATGAAAATAATGGTATCTTTAGAAAGTTAATTTAATGGCAAGAAAAACGGTATATAATATGTGTGGGTGCAGTAAATGAATAAGAGGAAAATTACAGCTAAACACAAACACCGCAAAAATGTAAATATAGCCTTGGTCCCAAACAGACAGAAAATTTCAAAAGTGCTGTGGTCATTAAGGGGTTAATAATTTTATGTGGAATTACATTCTGCGTTCAGCATCTTTATATAAGAACTTTACACTGCTTAACATATCTACAATAGCAGCTTTCTTCAAAGTTCTTATTTCAATCCCTTATAGATGCCATCTTTATACTGGCAGCCGCCATCTTGAAACTTAGGTATTCTCACACTCTGCTTCAGAAGCAGTGCACATGCACAGATCAGTGACATTGGTTGCTTTCTGACAGCTCTATTGTGCTTTTCAGGATGGTGTGAACTATACAGAACAGGAACTTTACATTTTTGTAGTAGCTACATTTTCCTTTATCATTTTTGAGGTTTTTTTGTACATAATTTATTAAATATATCAACAGATTATAATTTTTTATTTTGCATGGTAACTGGAAAATTACAATGCAGCTGTCAAAAAGCAGACAATGTCATTGGTCTGTGCATACACAAAATGTCTCTCAAACAATGTAATGCTTAATTAAAGGGACATGAAACGATTCAGATAGAATATGCAATTTTAAACAACTTTCCAATTTACTTCTATTATCAAATTTGCATCATTCTCTTGGTATCCTTTCCTGAAGGAGCAACAGTGCATTACTGGGAGCTAGCTAAATATATCTAGTCAATCAATGATAAGAAAAAAATGTGTGTAGCCACCAATCACCAACTTGTTCCCACTAGTGTAGTATATATACATATTGTTTTTCAACAAAGGATACAAAGAGATTAAAGTAAATTTGAAAAAATAAGTGAATTTAAAAGGGTCTTAAAATGACATACTCTATCTGAATCATGCAAGTTTATTTTTGATTTTCCTATCCCTTTATGCTCCAAGATGGCTGCTACCATTGTAAAAGTAGCGGAAGAATGCAGCGTAACTGTAAAAAGCTGACAGAAAATATCACCTGAGCATCTCTATGTAAAAAAGGAGGATATTTTACCTCACAATTTCCTCAGCTCACCGGAGTAACTGCTGTGTAAAAGTTATCTTTCAGTTACTGCCCAGTTGCAGGTAAAAAGAAAAAAAAGAAAGAAATGAACAGCAGCCAATCAGCATCAACAGTGCTGAGGTCATGAACTGTTATGTGATCTCATGAGATTTCATAAGCCACGTTTGGCAAGCGCTCCAAGCGAGCGCATGGATGACGCATGTCCCAGCGTTTCCAGCGTGCTGGTAACGCTGGGACTTATTCGAGCAAGCTCAGATGCTTCTAAAGATGGCAGCCTCCATGAGCAACATGTGTATATATACAGTATATATATATATATATATATATATATATATATATATATATATATATATACATATATATATATATATATATATATATATATATATATATATATATATATATATATATATATATATATATACATATATATAGTCTTGTAAATGTGCCACAGAGGCAATGCTTCGACTATATGTTTAACACTATTTGCAGGAGATAAACACATAATTAAAAGGGAAAGTTAATACCATACATCCATGGTGTTGATAAACGAGTACAACTGGATCGGAGATAGTTTATTATGAGCACAACAGGTTCGGAGATAGTTTAATAATAAATGCATGCAGGAGTTGTAGTCTTTGGCTTCTTTGTTGCGCTGTGGAGAATTTGTACGGTCAGCGTGGTGACGGGAGATGTTGCGCTGGGAACGTTTTTTCTAAGCTCCCTTACTTGTGACGTCTCCATAGCGCCACATCATCATTGAAGCAGATGTTCTGGCGTTGGCTCTGAGCACTTGCCGAACGTGGCTATAGTAAACTTCCTTAAGCTGAATAGGCCTAGGGGAATAACATGAGTGTGCATGAGGCACACTCCCTTGCGAGTCTCAGGACAGGAAAACTGATTTGCTGCTTAAAGTCCTTTACAATGGGGTGTGAAAATTTAGGACATTTTGAGGTAAAATATCTTTCTTTTTTACATAGAGATGTTCAGGTGATATTTTCTAGTCAGCTTTTTACAGCTATGCTGCATCACTCAACTTTTGAGTATCATGTCCCTTTAAAGAGACCTGCATTCTAACAGCTAAATATCCCTTTATATAAGAAAGCTGAGCTGTATAGTAAATTAGAGTGTTTTATCTACCTTTAGATTAGAAGGTTTACATACAGGATTTATTGAAATAATGTAAGGATATGCATGTGAATCTAAATAAGCCGCATGCATAGTTGTAATATTTCATTTGGAGAAAAGGCAGTCAAAACCTCCAAATAACTGAGTCTGTAAATAGCATTGAATAGAACAGCAGGCTTTCACTGACCTATACAGGACAATATATAATTATGCAATGCTAAACATTATTCTATAACAGAAACCTCCAGTTACATTCTAAAAATACATTGTACTTTTGCCGGGCTACTGATACATCACATGGTTTAATGCTATTCATGCTAAGAGTGCTATTCCTATTAAATCTTTCTGCACCAAAGATTGACCTAATTTTGTCACATTAGCTCTGTATATAGCTTGCTTATTATTGCAACTAAAATGCATTGTGCTATATCTATTAAATACACTTGATATGCCTTTTACACAGTTGATGTGAACCCAGCCAGAAAAAAAAGAATACATTGTTCTTTGATTCTGTAAACCCACACAGGTTAGTGTCATCAGTACAGATTATAAGATTGCATTACATTCTGCATGATTTTTTGCTAGTTAGTGGATAAGAAGCATGAAACAAATATAATGAGATTTTTATGACTTAGTACCAGTAGTGAACGTCTTCAAAGCTTAATTAGATTTGTCAATTGCTGCTTCCACGTTCTCACTGTGATATAAATGATAAACTGGTCCTTGATTTTATTTGCCAAACTGGTCAACAGGTATTGCCATGCAGGCCCGAAAATTGTGTTAATTAGTATAGATTACTGCTTTAATGTGTGTTTACAAATGCATATTTGCCCAATTACACAATGAGATAGCGTGACACACTATATTGGGTCTGTTTTCCTGATCACACTATGGATAAGCATTCTTATAATATAAAGTCAAGGCCAGTGATAATATTTTCCACCTATTAGGAACATTACTAGGTTGCAAAAAAGTCCCCCCCCCCATGTGCATTTGATTTAAAGGGAAAGTCTAGTAAAAATTAAACATTCAGATAGGACATGCAATTTACTTTTAACATCAAATTTTCTTTTTTCTCTTGGTATTCTTTGTTGAAAGCTAAACCTAGGTAGCATCATATGCTAATTTATAAGCCCTTGAAGGCCTCCTCTTATCTCAGTGCATTTTGACAGTTTTCACAGCTGCTAGTTCATGTGTGCCATATAATTAACATTGTGCTCACTCCTTTGGAGTTATTGATGAGTCAGCACTGATTGGCTAAAATGCAAGTCTGTCAAAAGAACTGAGATAAGAGGGCGGTCTGTAGAGGCTTAGATTCAAGGTAATCACAGAGGTAAAAAAGTATATTAATATAACCATGTTGGTAATAAAAGGATTATCTATCTTTTTTAAACGATAACAATTCTGGAGTAGACTGTCCCTTTAACTAGTTTGTGCCAATACAGCAGTGGACTACATCTCTCCAAAAGTAACACAAAAGAACAATGTTTTTGTTCCAACAACACACAGAGTCATGATTTCACAATGTAATGTTTCAATAACTAAAGAGCAGTGATTTAAATGGGCATTGTACTATGTGTTCCCAGTGATCTATCTAATCTGCTGAAGTGTATTAAATTGTATGCAAATATGTCCTTTGCCTTTATCAGCTGCTTGCCTAAATACATTGTCCATCTAGCCCTTTTTAGCAGTAACACGTCTATGAAACAAACAAAACCCTGACTGTGCAAGTAGCACAGAGACCAGTGATTTAACCCCTGTGTGCCAGAAACAAAAAGCCAATGTTATAATCTCCTTTCTTGTCAATAGAACACATAGCTGTTGTTTAACCTACTCATTCAATAATTAGTGGTTTAACCCGTTTGTATCAGTACAAAGAATCATGCTTTTATCATATCTGACAGTAACAGAGGATTACACTGGGAACATAAAGCTTTAGCCATTTTATAACAGTAACAGAAAGCAACAGACTTGTTCCCAATTACCAATGAGCCACAGCCCACAAATTCCCTAATCTCCTAGTCCCGGAAAGCCTCAACAAAACATTGGGAGGTATGGAGCAGTGTTTTAACCCATTAATACCACAAACATAAAGTGTTAGACGTGTTTTACATACCCAGCAGGCAGCTCCAGTTCCTCTGATTCAATGAGGAAGCTTAGGAAAGGTTAGAGAGAGAATACATAAATGCATGCAAGAGTAAACTGAACACTGTGAGGCAAATTGTGGCTTGTGCACTGGAAATATAGGATAGTTACTCTTTGCTATAAAAAGATAGATAATCCCTTTATTGCTCATTCCCCAGTTTTACATAATCAACACTGTTATATTAATACACTTTTGACATCTTAAATTACATTCAGCTAGATTACGAGTTTTGCGTTATGAGTAAAAAAGCATCCTTATGCTTCATAACAATGCTTTTTCCCTAACACTGCTATTACAAGTCTTGTCAGAATAGGTGTACCACACTCCTTTTTGGCCATCACGCAACGTCAGTACCGCACTTTTAAAAAAGTCCTTTTTCAATGGGACTCCCATAGTGCCGGTATTACACGTTTTGCTGTGAGGCCAATAAGTGAGCAGTACAGCCTAAAATGAAAAAGTGAGCGGTACAGCCTAAAATGACAAGATCTGTACCACCATCTGAAGTCAGCAGTTATAAGTTTTACGCTGCAAAGCTGTAGCATAAAACTCATAACTAAACTATTAAAAAGTACACTAACACCCATAAACTATCTATTAACCCGAGGCCCTCCTGCATCGCAAATACTAAACTAAAATTATTAACCCCATATCTGCCATTCCGGACATCGCTGCCACTTAAAAAATGTATTAACCCCTATTCTGCCGCTCCCCGACATCGTCTCCACTATAATAAACCTATTAACCCCATAAACCGCCACCCTCCGGCATCGCAAACACTATTTAAAGATTATTAGCCCCTAATATGCCGTCCACCCACACAGCCGCAAAAATAAACCTATTAATGACTAAACGCAAGCCCCCCCACAACAAAATATACTAAAATAAACTATTAACCCCTAAACCTCTGGCCTCCCACATCGCTTCATAAATATAATAACCCCTAAACATAACCCTAAGCCTAAGTCTAACACTAACACCCCCTAACTTAAATATAATTAAAATAAATCTAAATTAAAGTTACAATTATTACCTAAATAATTCCTATTTAAAACTATATACTTACCTATAAAATAAAACCTAAGATAGCTACAAAATAAATAATAGTTACATTATAGCTAGCTTAGGTTTTTTTAATTTAATTTATTTTATTTTATTGTAATGTTAGGTTTAAGTTTAAATTGCAGGATAGGTTTTATTTTACTGGTAACTTTGTATTTATTTTAGCTAGGTTACGTAGCTAGTAAATAGTTAATAACTATTTACTAACTAGTTTACCTAGTTAAAATAAATACAAACTTACCTGTGAAATAAAAATAAAACCTAAGCTAACTACAATATAACTATTAGTTATATTGTAGATATCTTAGGTTTTATTTTGTAGGTAACTATTTAGTTTTAAATAGGAATTATTTAAGTAATAATTGTAAGTTTAATTTAGATTTATTTTAATTATATTTAAGATGGGGGGATTAGGGTTAGACTTAGGCTTAGGGTTACGTTAGGGGTTAATATATTAATTTAGTGTTAGTGATGTGGGAGGTCAGATGTTTTGGGGTTAATAACTTTAGTATAGTGGCGGCGACATTGGGGGCGGCAGATTAGGGGTTAATAACTGTAATGTAGGTGGTGGCAATATTGGGAGCGGCAGATTAGGGGTTAATAAGTGTATTTAGGTGGCGGCAATGTTAGTGGCAGCAGATTACGGGTTAATAAGTGTATTTAGGTGGCAGCGATATCGGGAGCGGCAGATTAGGGGTTAATAACATTATGTAGGTGGCGGAAATGTTAGGGGCAGAAGATTAGGGGTTAATAACATGATGTAGGTTGCGGCTATGTCTGGGGCAGCAGATTAGGGGTGTTTAGACGTGGTTTTTATGTTAGGGTCTTAGGTTTAAACATAACTTTTTCTTTCCCCATAGACATCAATGGGGCTGCATTACGGAGTTTTTTTTCCGCAATCTCAAGTGTTAGGCTTTTTTTTGCCAGCTCTCCCCATTGATGTCTATGGGGAAATGGTGCACGAGCAAGTCAAAACACTGCTTGTATTTGGGTGAGGTATGGAGCTCAACGCCACCATATCGCCCAAGCAAGCCGGGTTTTTAAAAACTTGTAATAGCAGCGCTATAGGGAGGTGAATTAACGACGCTTTTGTGGAGCTCATTACTTTCCCTATAGTGCTAAAAACTCGTAATCTAACTGATTGTATTTAAAGTGCCATAAAACATGTTGAGATCTTTGTATATCCTAAAAGGGCTAATTAAGTAAAAATAGTTTGCATAAAAAAAATGTTAAAAAAATTCTGGCAAGTATTTTAAAATATCTTTCAAAATTAAAGGGCCACTGTAAGTAAATATTTTCTATGCCTGTTACTAACTAACTACCCCAAATACGCTTTTTATCAATAGCATTTCATTAACATATCTCTACCGTATATCAGAAATCTTGTCTGCAAATTTAATTGTTTTCCAAACCCACTCCGTGGGTATCCTTTGCTCTGTACCAATCCGTTTACAATACCTAGGTTTCAAAATGGCGCTTTAAACACAAAGTTATTTTGAACATGCAGTGCTGAAAATAGTGGGCAGGATAACGTGACATCATCGGCGAATAAAAGATATAACTTTTAGAATGTTATGAAACTTTGTTTTGGAGAAAATATAGGTCAGTAGGTTTTAATTAATGTTTATTAACTTTAATATGTTAGTTGTTTAGCTTAAAAATGATAACAGAAAGTAATCCTTTAAGCAAACATACTTACATAGTCATGCTGTCTGGAGCAGACTGCTCCATCCCCCCCCCTTATCAATGTTTACACACAGTCATTGTATATCAACTGAGTTCCCAGCTTCTAGGCATGCTCCAGCAGATAATCTCTGTGCACTTTTGCATTCTACCAAAGCAACTGTAGATATAGATACAGTCATAGAAGGAAATGCATGGGGGTAGTTAGAGCTGTACAATTCGGAAACTTAAAAGAAAGGGTATTTTGTCTCTATCCCAACTTGTTTTATGTACCTTTGAGCCCCTGCAGACTGCCCCCTTATTTCAGTTCTTTTGACAAACATGAAAGATCCAATGTAATTTAATGTAAAAACAATGAAGAAAAAATACAAACAAACCCTACCTTAAAACAATAATTCTGTTAACAAAATATTATAGCCCTAATTGTTTATAGGGTATGACAAGAAACATGATATTTTATGCTAAATTGAAGCGTACTGAATGAAAAGTGTATATTTTATTGCTAATCACTTAGCAATGCTTCATACATGGCAGGAAAATTATTAGCCTCCTACTATAAATTTCATGAAGAGTGATTAATTAAAGGTGTCTCTGGTTTTCATGTAAATCTATATTTTAGTTTGATGCTAAATGAAACATTCAATTAAAATAGAAGATAAAGTAAATATTTTACAAATCGCAAAGTTGTTGGCAAAAAAAATAAAAATCATAGAAAGACATAGATTTCAACAGCAGATTAGAACCAAAGCTCATATATTTTTTCTGCAGCATGATACCTCATTTTTCTTTCATGATTCAGATAGAGAATACAATTTTATACAAAAGGATATTCACAGCGCAACTAATGGCTACAGTTGTTAATCGTAGGGTTTGTAGTAAATGTGGGGATAGGGAACAAGGATGATAAATAATATTATTCCCCACCGGCAAAGATAAGGTAATAAATACCAGAATGATAATGATCAAACAGTAAAATCCCGCAGTTTTAATACAAATGATCATATGGTAGTGATCAAAACCAGCTAGTTAAAGTACATCATGTGCATACAAAGGTTTGTTACCAGCTCCTTTTTGGGACAGACAGTATAACTCAGTTCCAAAAGGTAAGTCTGTAGATATGTAACAGATAGTAGAAAATCCAAACTGTCCTCCAATTCAACTTATCTGTCGGGTGTTGCCAATCTCAGAGGTGTGTCACATACTCTCTCTACTAGGGAAATCTGCAGCAAAACAAGAGAAAAAGGTGCAACCCCACATCAAGGTAGAATTACACTTTATTTGGAGCACACTCCAAATAAAAAAAACAAACAAGAGGTTAAAGGGACACTGAACCCAATTTTTTTCTTATGTAATTCAGATAGAGCATGACATTTTAAGCAACTTTCTAATTTACTCCTTATTATCAATGTTTCTTCGTTTTCTTGCTATCTTTATATGAAAAAGAAAAAGCTTTTTTCTTGGTTCAGAACTCTGGACAGCAGTTTTTGATTGGTGGATGAATTTATCCACCAATCAGCAAGGACAACCTAAGTTGTTCACCAAAAATGGGCCGGCATCTAAACTTACATTCTTGCATTTCAAATAAAGATACCAAGAGAATAAAGAACATTTGATAATAGGAGTAAATTAGAAAGTTGCTTAAAATTCCATGCTCTATCTGAATCACGAAAGAAAAAAAATTTGGGTTCAGTGTCCCTTTAAGTAAAAATCTGCAATAGAAAACACGGGATACTCTGGGTCTATACAGGCTCCTAGCTTTAACACGGGATTACCAGAATTCACCACAGCCGAAAAAGGTTCCAATCGATTAAGTCTGTAGCTATCTGCTGCAGCTCCGCCCTCAATGCGTTTCGTTTGCTCCTTGGCAAACTTTCTCAAGAGGAATTCAGCAAATACTGACAAATAGCTGTTCATACTATCTATTTACACAGAATAATATCCTCCCTATTTTGTGTGATTGGCCAATCAAATGTCCGTATTCAGACCAGCCCATCTATACATAGCATCATAGAGAGCGTTTTTTATGTGCCGTAGCGATATTATTGAGTAAATCTGAGTTGCATTGTTCAGTATTGGGCCAATCCACTATTGCTAATGAAAACAGCCCCCATTATGGCGCATCAAAAAGGGGGCGTGTATTTTAGACTGTCGTAATCTTCATTGTAAGTCTATCAGATATGATTCCACCCTCAACTGATTTCATCAGTCCACACTATGTTTACCTTCTTTGGGGACATCAGGTAGATAGTAGGTAAAATAGTCTCTAAATGGCCAAACGGATGATATTTTATTATTCTACGAAACTAAACAACACAGATTTGAATATTGAGCACATAAAACTAGAGCAAGATAGAAAATGTCACTTTTAGGCAGTTCTCATCATACAATAATTAATAATACATTATCAAATTCTGACCCTATTTTTTTATTAAAATACACTTTTTTCCCCTCTAAAAAAGTGAATTTACAAAAGACCCTTTATGTTAAAAAATCCATATGAAACCTATTGGCCCAGTACTGAACAATACAACTTGGATTTACTCGATAATACCGCTACGGCACATGAAACGCCCTCTATGATGCTAGGGTTGAGAGGGCTGGTCTGAATACGGACATTTGATTGGCCAATCACACAAAATAGGGAGGATTTTTTTCTGTATAAATAGACGGTATGAACAGCTGTTTGTCAGTATTTGCTGAATTCCTCTTGAGGAAGTTCACCAAGAAGCGAACAAAACGCGTTGAGGGTGGAGCTGCAGCAGGTAGCTGCTGACTGAATTGATTGGAACCTTTTTTGGCTGTGGCAAATTCTGGCAGTCCTGTGTTGAAGCCAGGAGCCTGTATAGACCTAGACTGAGTAGCCTGTGTTTGCTATTGCAGATTTTTACTTAAAGGGACAGTCTACACCAGAATTTTTATTGTTTTAAAAGATAGATAATCCCTTTATTACCCATTTCCCAGTTTTGCATAACTAACACATTTATAATAATATACTTTTAACCTCTGTGATTATCTTGTATCTAAGCCTCTGCAAACTGCCCCTTTTTCAGTTCTTTTGACAGACTTGCAGTCTAGCCAATCAGTGCCTGCTCCCAGATAACTTCTCGTTCACGAGCACAGTGTTATCTATATGAAATACGTGAACTAACACCCTCTAGTGGTGAAAAACTGTTAAAATGCAATCTGAAAGAGGTGGGCTTCAAGGTCTAAGAAATTAGCATATGAACCTCCTAGGTTAAGCTTTCAACTAAGAATACCAAGAGAACAAAGCAAAATTGGTGATAAAAGTAAATTGGAAAATTGTTTACAATTACATGCTCTATCTGAATCATGAAAGTTTATTTTGGCCTAGACTTTCCCTTTAACCTCTTGTGAGTGTTTTTAACCGTATGTGTGCTCCAAAGAAAGTGTAATTCTACCTTGATTTGGGGTTGCGCCTTTTTCTCTTGTTTTGCTGCAGAGCATACAATTTAAATAACATTCAAATTTACATCTATTATTTTATTTTCTTCATTCTACAAATACCCTTTGTTGAAGAAATAGCAATGCAGATGGGTGAGCCAATCACAAGATGTATATATGTGCAGCCACCAACCAGCAGCTACTGAGCCTATTTAGATATTGTTTCGACAAAGGATATCAAGAGCTTGAAGCAAATTAGATAATAGAAGTAAGTTGGAAAGTTGTTTAAAATGACACGCTCTTTCTAAATCATGAAAGAAAAAATGTGGGTTTAATGTTTCTTTAAAGGGACAGGAAACCAAAAAATGTTCTTTCATAATTTAGAAAGAGCATGCAATTTTAAACAACTTTCTAATTTCCTTCTATTATCTAATTTGTTTTATTCTCTTGATATCCTTTGATGAAAAGCATATCCAGATATGCTCAGTAGCTGCTGATTGGTGGCTGTGCATAGATTCCTTGTGTGATTGGCTCACCCATGTGCATTGCTGTTTATTCAACAAAGGATATCTAAAGAATGAAGCAAATTATATAATAAAAGTAAATTAGAATGTTATTTAAAAATGTATTCTCTACCTGAATCATGAAAGAATTTTGTTTGCGTTTAGTGTCCCTTTAAGGGATATTACATAGTAAATAAATGCTAGATATAACCATGTATTTAATGCAGAGATTATCCTGATAATAGTATCTAAATGTATGTATTACAATTGTATTATTGAATATATAAATGTAACATATCAGTTTCCATGAAACACTAGGAAATCGTTATAAAATAATGGGCGCTGCCATGTTGGAATCTAGGTTTCACCCTTATCTATTCATTATGCATGATTACAAAGTGATTTAACTGTATTTGTGCATTATGATGAGTCTTTGGTTTAGAAACAAGATTAAAGTGACATAAAACCCAAAAATGTTCTTTCATTATTCAGATAGACAATACAATTTAAAAAAAACTTTCCAATTTATTTCTATGATCAAATTTGCTTCTTCCTCATGTTATCGTTTGTTGAAGAGCTACCTAGGTAGGTAGCATTCACATGCCTAAACTACTACATGAAGCATCTCTACCAATAAAAATAATGAAAATAATTCCCTGCTTCTTTCTCACTGAACCGCCCACATTTATGCAAATTAGATCTCACTCTACCAACCACGTTGATGTAATCTCACTTTCCCGACTGTGTTATAGACTTGTAATACAAGCATAAGTATAAGGAGTGTTAGGTACCGGGAGTTCATGCAAGCAAGGTCATAAATGTTTTTCACGTGTGACTTGCAATACGGGTTCAAGCAGTAAAAATATTGCAACATCGCTATCTTGCTGTAGCACTTGCACTCCAATTGTAATCTAGGCATTAATGTTTGTAAGTACGATTCATAAAAATAGATTGCATTTAGAAAGGCATTTAATATATATGAAGATTACCCTTAAAGGGACAGCTTTAATGTATATCATAATTAAAAAAAAACTTTGTGATGCAGTTTCATTAATTTTTTTTCTGCTTTACCTGGCATTAAAAGTGATTGTAAATCCGAGCATTTAAAAACCGCTAGGATTTACCATCATTAAAAATAAACAGGACTTTCAGTGATCAGTTTGTAAAAAATTGTACTAAACTAACTCTTCCTCTGCCGCTGCCTCCTTGCTAAACTCAGTAGCAACGGCTGCCCACGGCACAACGCTCTTCTCTCAATGTGATGACGTTTCCACCTCGAAACCAATAGCTGTTCTTTTTTTTTTTTTTTTTATTCTCATTTTTTATTCCAACAAATGCAGAAAGGAGAGAAATAAATAGCAGTAAATATAGACATCTCACAATTATACTCTTTTAACATCTCGCAGGATGTTTTGATATAACATTTATACATATCCTGCAGACAGTTGTATATATTCACATAAAGACAAAAAGAAAAAAAATGGAAAAACAACTCAGCAAATATAACTACAAAAAATAGCTTTATCTAGCACATTCATTACCATGCACAAATTAGCTAGTGCATTCAGTTCCTTTTTCTGGGCACCATAATTGCTAACCTGGTATCCATAATATATATCTAAATACTGTGAGATATTTTACTTAAAGGGACATAATACTCATATGCTAAATCACTTGAAACTGAGGCAGTATAACTCTAAAAATCTGACAGGAAAATATCACCTGAGCATCTCTATGTAAAAAAGGAAGATATTTTACCTCACAATCTCCTCAGCTTAGCAGAGTAAGTTCTGTGTAAACAGTTATACTTCACCTGCTCCCAGCTGCAGGTAAAAAAAAATAAAAAAAAATGAAGAAATGAGCAGCAGCCAATCAGCATCAGCAGTACTGAGGTCATGAACTCTTACTGTGATCTCAAGAGATTTGACTTAACTGTCATGAGATTTCATAGTAAACTTCCTTTACCTGATTGGTGAAATAATATGAGAGTTCACGACTCACGAGGCTCATCCTTTCAGCTGTCCCAGGACAGACAGTCAGACACACTAAAATGCTGCTTAGAAATCCTTTACAATGGGAGGTGGCTACTGAGGAACTTTTGAGGTAAAATATCTTTCTTTTTTACATAGAGATGTTCAGGTGATATTTTCTAGTCAGCTTTTTACAGCTATGCTGCAGCACTTTAAACATTTGGGTATTATGGCCCTTTAATTAACCCTCTTACACTGTCGGAGTGTTTTTTTTTTCCTTATAAAAAAATAAAAATAACTAATAAAGAACAAAAAAACAAAAACAAAAAACAAAAACATATGACTAGCTGTGACAGTGTTCTGCATTGCTAGCACGGCTATTGGTTTAGATTTGAAAACGGTAGTGCTTCCGCACACACCCAGAGAATGAAGTCCAATCATAACGCTGAGATCCCTGTATACTCAGTGATTGGTTAATATGTGCAGGAGCACGTTAATATATGCCACTAATTTGTCACAGCAAAAGATTTAAGATAGGCAGAATTCAAGAGGTGTTTTTTTTAACCCTTTCACTACAAGGAATTTCAGAGAGAAAAAAATAGTACTTTATAATCTATATGAGACCTCTCTAAATTAATCACTATTAGGATCTCATAAGGTTGTGAACTTTTAATTTTAATGATCTATTTCTTTCTACGGATTCATTTTGATTATTAGTATGGATTTGTGCACAATCATAAATTTGAAACTTTAGAATTTTTAAATAGACAAATTGGCCAATTTTATTTCTTTATACAATTGAGCAACTGTTTTTTAAAAGAACCTGGATATTGATGTACATTGATCATTGAAGAAAATCTTCTTAATGAAGGGTTAATATCCACTTATTTGTTTATTTCAATTAAAATTAATTCATTAAAATAATAAATAGGTCACTAGAGTGTGCAGCCAATGGCTGTGTGTAACAGAACAGTGTTCAGAACTTCTTTTTCTAAAAGTAACCGAAAAGCTCACAATTTCAGAATCGAATTACAGGAAAAGGGGTCAAAAATAAATCATTATGATTTATAATTTTCAATTACATCTTAAAGTGTTAAATGTCCCTTTAATATGCTTGACGATCGTTCACAATTAATTTCTGATGCATAAATTAAAAACAGATGAATATTATGTTCCTTTAATAGCTAACACTTTTGGAGCATATTGCTCACCTGTGTGTGGTATATAGCTGTGGTTTGAGCACATCACTTACATGCCATCTAAGGTTAAAAAAGGATAGAAATCTATCAAGATCAGCCATTTTTAGAAACTCCTATGATTAATGTTATACTGGTATTGATCCAGAGAAAGACACATCAAAATCCCAAGTGAAACATTTTTCAATATTTGTCTTATAAAAGAAAAATAAATTACCTTCTCTTTGACTCTAGAACTGAGCAAATGGATTCTCTGCGGTTGTCATATTGTTTGATTCTATCTGTCATACCTGTTGAAGCAACATTTAAAAAGGAATCTATTTAGACACATATACATTTAAATGCTCAATCTGTTATCAAATTCCATTAGAATTAGTATCCCAATTTAAAGGGATATGAAACGCTAACATTTTTATGCAACTATTCCCCAAGTCTATACAAAAAGGTAATATGGTCAAATACCTTCCATTTTTTGTATTCTGTGGTTCCACCACTATTTTCTATACAAAAACTGTATCAATTTTAAAACCTACCGTGAATTAAATTTGCATAGACTAATCATGCTGTAACACAATCCCAGTGAGCGCACATGCGCTACTCAATAGTACTACTCTTGCACATGCGCAATGAGCTTTTGACCTGATTGCCGATAGTGAGCTGTTAACATGCATTTATATATTGGCACGTTTACCAAATTCCCTTTTCTGTGCCTCTTTGTATGTACAGTATCTCACAAAAGTGAGTACACCCCTCACATTTTTGTAAATATTTTATTATATCTTTTCATGTGACAACACTAAAGAAATGACGCTTTGCTACAATGAAAAGTAGTGAGTGCACAGCCTGTATAACAATGTAAATGTGCTGTCCTCTCAAAATAACTTAACACACAGCCATTAATGTCTAAAACGTTGGCAACAAAAGTGAGTACACCCCTAAGTGGAAATGTCCAAATTGGGCCCAATTAGCCATTTTTCCTCCCCAGTGTCATGTGACTCGTTAGTGTTATAAGGTCTCAGGTGTGAATGGGGAGCAGGTGTGTTAAATTTGGTGTTATCACTCACACACTCTCTCATACTGGTCACTGGAAGTTCAACATGGCACCGCATGGCAAAGAACTATCTCTACATAAAGATGGCCTAGGCTATAAGAAGATTGCCAAGACCCTGAAACTGAGCTGCAGCATGGTGGGCAAAACCATACAGTGGTTTCACATGACAGGTTCTACTCAAAAACGGCCTTGCCATGGTCGACCAAAGAAGTTGAGTGCACTTGCTCAGCGTCATATCCAGAGGTTGTCTTTGGGAAATATATGTATGAGTGCTGCCAGCATTGCTGCAGAGGTTGAAGGGGTGGGGGGTCAGCCTGTCAGTGCTCAAACCATACGCTGCACACTGCATCAAATTGGTCTGCATGACTGTCGTCCCAGAAGGAAGCCTCTTCTAAATATGATGCACAAGAAAGCCTGGAAACAGTTTGCTGAAGACAAGCAGACTAAGGACATGGATTACTGGAACCATGTCCTGTAGTACAATGAGACCAAGATAAACTTATTTGGTTCAGATGGTGTCAAGTGTGTGTGGCAGCAACCAAGTGAGGAGTACAAAGACAAGTGTGTCTTGCCTAAAGTCAAGCATGGTGGTGGGAATGTCATGGTCTGGGCCTGCATGAGTGCTGCAGGCACTGGGGAGCTACAGTTCATTGAGTGAACCATGAATGCCAACATATACTGTGACATACTGAAGCAGAGCATGATCCCCTCCCTTCGGAGATTGGGCCACAGGGCAGTATTTCAACATGATAACGACCCCAAACACACCTCCAAGATGACCACTGCCTTGCTAAAGAAGCTGAGGGTAGAGGTGATGGACTGGCCAAGCATGTCTACAGACCTAAACCCTATTGAACATCTGTGGGGCATCCTCAAATGGAAGGTGAGGGAGCACAAGGTCTCTAACATCCACCAGCTCTGTGATGTCGTCATGGAGGAGTGGAAGAGGACTCCAGTGGCAACCTGTGAAGCTCTGGTGAACTCCATGCCCAAGAAGCTTAAGACAGTGCTTGAAAATAATGGTGGCCACACAAAATATTGACACTTTGGGCCCAATTTGGACATTTCCACTTAGGGGTGTACTCACTTTTGTTGCCAATGGTTTAGACATTAATGGCTGTGTGTTGAGTTATTTTGAGGGGACAGCAAATTTACACTGTTATACAGGCTGTACACTCACTACTTTACATTGTAGCAAAGTGTAATTTCTTCAGTGTTGTCACATGAAAAGATATAATAAAATATTTACAAAAATGTGAGCGGTGTACTCACTTTTGTGAGATACAGTATATTCAAAGTTGAAATTCTAACATTAGACTACATCCTTAGATGATTGTGAGGTTGCCAACGGACCTTGTTTTAAATGGGAGATCATATAAAAATTTCAATGAGCATGTGTGATGTCTCCTAAAATTAAATGTGTGGGGGTTACTTCCCGGAGGCCCACAGGTAATTTGTGGGTGGAGCCTCAAAAGGGAAGGGGTATGACTTGGTGAATTAAGGGTGGGTATGCAACAGACGTCCACTGTTGTGAGGACACATGGGGGGGCAACCATTATGCTGAGAGGGCTAGAGCCCCTCCCCCCATGATGCCACTGCTGAACATTGATTTATTTATACTTTCCACTGCTATTAACTTGTAAAGTTGAGTGAAGTGTCCAATACATGATATATCACGCATCAAACCAGAATTGCTAGCAGCAATTACAACCACAAGTTTTGGGAAACATTCTTGCAGAACGGTTTATGGAAATATTTGTGGTTGTAAAATATTTGCATATCTGTTTTGTTGTGGTAAAGTAGTATTTATTAATAGATAAAAAATTGCCTCACCACTCTCACCAACACACATAAGGGACTCTACAAAATAGGGCATTCTAGAGGTGTAGTGTGGATTTTTAAACTACACTAAGGCCTAGAATTCATTAAGATTTCTATGGTCCTTGTGAAGTATCTTGTCTTGTTATTTCACAACTGATAAAATTATTTCATTTTAATTTTAAATTAATTTCTCTTTCACTGTTTTCAAGTATTTTTTTGTTTTTTGCATATATTAAATTTTTTATAGAAGTTGTTTGTTTTTATTTATTTATTTTGTATTTCTTTTTTTTGTTTGCCTTGTAACTTTGTGATGATGTTTTAGTGATCAAAACCATAACATACCCAGTGCTAGAAATAATAAGAGTAATATAAACCACATCTGGCAGCTTAAATGTGACTAATCCAATATATAGAAAAAACAGCTATAATACAAATCACATAAAAATAATACACATAAATGTATTATGATTAAAATATATTAGAATAAAATAAAACCTCACAAAATGTAATACAATATCTAAAATAAAATAAATAGATCCATATAATACTGACAAAAACCTCACCTCATGTTAATGAATAACATTTAAAAAGTCCCAAATCAGTCCAAATAATAATAATAATAATAATAATAATAATAATATTAAAAAAGAAGCAATATCACATGGAGGTACCCCTATTATGGTTTCACAGATCTAGGGCGCAATCCGATATACGGTGTAGTTTTCGGCGCAAGCGAGGGAACCCGTGTCGCCCGTAGTTTCACCTTTCACATCGTGGTATTACATATACCCCGCCGGCAGTTGCTAAAGTGCCATAAGTCGGATAAACTAGCTATGTCCAGAAATGAGCGTAACTACAAATTTCTGGAGTCGCCAGTGACTTACGGCACTTTAGAAACTGCCTGCGTCTAAAAAACTAACTAAAATATTAAATCTCCCGTAACTGTCTAACATGCCTCCCAGAAATAAGCCCGACACGTATACCCCTATATCCGCAATCCCCCCTCTCACTCCTAATAATAAATGTATTAACCCATAGACTGACAACCCCCCACAACGCAATAAGCCTAATTATTAACCCTTAAACCGCCATAGCCCACACCGCAATAAACCTATCCTAGTATTAACCCCTAAATCGCCACTCCCGGACCCCGCCGCCACCTACATTATATGTATTAACCCTTAAACCGCTGCTCCCGGACCCTGCCGCCACCAACATGATATGTATTAACCCCTACCGCTGCTCCCGGACCCCGCAGCCACCTACATTAAATATATTAACTTCTAATCTGACCCCCCCTACACCGCCGCCATCTATATTAAATATATTAACCTCTAATCTGACCCCCCCTACACCGCCGCCACCTACATTAAATATATTACCCCCTAAACCTAAGTCTAACCCTAACACTCCCCTAACTTAATTATTATTTAAATAAATCTAAATAATATTACTATTATTAACTAAATTATTCCTATTTAAAACTAAATACTTACCTATAAAATAAACCCTAAGATAGCTACAAAATAATTAATAATTAAATTGTAGCTATTTTAGGGTTTATATTTATTTTACAGGCAACTTTGTATTTATTTTAACTAGGTACAATAGCTATTAAATAGTTAATAACTATTTAATAGCTACCTAGTTAAAATAATTACAAAATTAACTGTAAAATAAACCCTAACCTAAGTTACAAATACACCTAACACTACACTATCAATAAATTAATTAATTAAATAAATTAATTACAATTATCTAAAATAAAATACAATTAAATAAACTATAGTACAAAAAAAACACTAAATTACAAAAAATAAAAAAATTACAAGAAGTTTAAACTAATTACACCTAATCTAAGTTCCCTAATAAAATAAAAAAGCCCCCCAAAATAATAAAATGCCCTAACCTAAACTAAATTACAAATAGCCCTTAAAAGGGCCTTTTGCGGGGCATTACCCCATTGAAGATCACCCTACCTTGAGCCGTCTTCACCCAGCCGGGCCGAAGTCTTCATCCGATCCGGGCACAAGTCTTCATCCGATCGGGGTAGAAGAGGTCCTCCATCCAGCAGAAGTCTTCATCCAAGCGGCATCTTCTATCTTCATCCTTCCGGCGAGGAGCGGCACCATCTTGAAGACATCCAGCGCGGAGCATCCTTCCTGGCCGACGGACTAATGATGAATGACGGTTCCTTTAAATTATGTCATCCAAGATGGCGTCCCTCGAATTCCAATTGGCTGATAGAATTAAGGTAGGAAAAATCTGATTGGCTGATTTAATCAGCCAATCGGATTGAAGTTCAATCCGATTGGCTGATTGGATTTTTCCTACCTTAATTCTGATTGGCTGATAGAATCCTATCAGCCAATCGGAATTCAAGGGACGCCATCTTGGATGACGTCATTTAAAGGAACCGTCATTCACCGTTAGTCCGTCTGCCAGGAAGGATGCTCCGCGCTGGATGTCTTCAAAATGGTGCCGCTGCTCGCCGGAAGGATGAAGATAGAAGATGCCGCTTGGATGAAGACTTTTGCCGGATGGAGGACCTCTTCTGCCCCGATTGAATGAAGACTTCTGCCCAGCTGGAGGACCACTTGTGCCAGGATCGGATGAAGACTTCGGCCCGACTGGGTGAAGACGGCTCAAGGTAGGGTGATCTTCAATGGGGTAGTGTTAGGTTTTTTTAAGGGGGGATCGGGTGGGTTTTAGAGTAGGGGTGTGTGGGTGGTGGGTTGTAATGTTGGGGGGGGTTGTTCTTTTTTTTACAGGTAAAAGAGCTTATTACTTTGGGGCAATGCTCCGCATTTTTTGTAATTCAGTGGGGGGTTTTGTACTATAGTTTAGTTTATTTAATTGTATTTTATTTTAGATAATTGTAGTTAATTTATTTAATTAATTTATTGATAGTGTAGTGTTAGGTGTATTTGTAACTTAGGTTAGGATTTATTTTACAGATAATTTTGTAATTATTTTAACTTGGTAGCTATTAAATAGTTATTAACTATTTAATTACTATTGTACCTAGTTAAAATAAATACAAAGTTGCCTGTAAAATAAAAATAAATCCTAAAATAACTACAATGTAATTATTAATTATATTGTAGCTATTTTAGGGTTTATTTTATAGGTAAGTATTTAGTTTTAAATAGGAATAATTTAGTTAATAATAGTAATATTATTTAGATTTATTGAAATAATAATTAAGTTATGGGGGTGTTAGGGTAAGACTTAGGTTTAGGGGTTAATAAATTTAATGTAGGTGGCGGCGGTGTAGGGGGTCAGATTAGGGGTTAATAAATTTAATGTAGGTGGCGGCGGTGTAGGGGGGTCAGATTAGGGGTTAATAAATTTAATGTAGGTGGAGGCAGTGTAGGGGGGTCAGATTAGGGGTTAATAAATTTAATGTAGGTGGCGGCGGTGTAGGGGGGTCAGATTAGGGGTTAATAAATTTAATGTAGGTGGCGGCGGGGTCTTGGAGCGGCAGTTTAGGGGTTAAACACTTTAATTAGGTGCGGCGGGGTCTGGGAGCGGCGGTTTAGGGGTTAATACCTATAATGTAGGTGGCGGTGGGCTCCGGAAGCGGCGGTTTAGGGGTTAATACACTTTATTAGGTATTGCGGTGGGGGATTGCAGTTGACAGGTAGATAGACATTGCACATGCGTTAGGTTTTTTTTGCAGGCATTTTAGGGAGTTACAGTGCTCCCATACTCAGCGCAAGGCCTGCTACGGGTGCATTTTATGGCGAGGTGAAAATGGAGTAAGATTTCTCCATTTTCGCCACGTAAGGCTTTGCGCTGGATATTGGATACCGATTTACGACGCAGTCCTATGTTAGCTTAAGGGAGTAAGAATTGCGGGCGATGGGTGAAATATGTGATACCAAATATGTGATACGTATATGTGATACCAAACCCGCTCAAAAACCGGCGTCGCCGGCTTTTGCGGGCGAAGCTGCATATCGGATGGGGCCCCTGGATCAGGACACAGAGCATTATAGACTTCACTGTCTCAACTTTTTTGTATTCGATTCTTATATAGACTGATTTGTGAGTTTTTTTGTTAGTATTATATAGATCCATATATTTTATTTGGGATATTGTATTACATTTTGTGAGGTTTTATATATAAACTTTCTGATGTATTTTAATACTAATAATAAATTGATGAGTATTATTTTTATGTGATTTGTATTATATATGTATTAGTGTTGCCAGATATCCTTCACAGTGGAACTATGCATCAAGAGGTGATAAATGATGCTCCATTGATTGTAATGGAGCGTCACATGCAAGGTGTAAATGTGACAAGGGGCAGGCAAAAAAAAAAAAAAAATCAAATTCTTAAATTTGTAAAAGCTCAAATTTAATTTAAATTTTTAAACTTTAGTTAAAATTGAGAAACTGGAAACTAGGCTAAACTAAGTATTGGTTCAATACTATATGAACATGTGACATTTTTCTGTAAGTGCAAATAATGCAGAGGACAGCACTCTGCTGATGAATGGCATTTAATAGGTTTAAATCCCTCTTGAGTCTGTGTTTTTTTATTTTTTTTAACAGTAATGTAGCAGATATCAGACTGAAATATAAACTTGCAAAGTTATTCACAGCTGATTTTGCTCATGGCTTAAGGTACTTTCAAATGAAAACCATTTACTCATAGTTTGGCTGTAAACACATTAAAACTGAATAATAATAAAATATATATACAGTATATATATATATATATATATATATATATATATATATATATATATATATATATATATATATACAGTATATATATATATATATATATATATATATATATACAGTATATATATATATATATATATATATATATATATATTTAGAACAGACCGCACTCCTGACTTTCCACAGCAAAGACCCAGGGTGCTGCAAACAGTTGGAGTGCGCTTTTCTTGCTAATATATACTGTATATATATATATATATTTTTATATATATATATATATATATATATATATATATATATATATATATATATATATATATATATATATATATATATATATATAGCTACTAAAGGACTCACCAAATGTACATATATCTGAGTAGATAGTATAATATCATTCATATCAAAACACTATAGGCAAAATATATTTTGTTTTAATAGTTATGATTCATAGCTCAAAAACAGGTATATAATGTGTCAATATCAAGCTTAAATATTTGTCTTTTTCTAAAACAATAAAAACTGATGTAAAGTGACTAGGTGTTGGTGGCTGGAAAGTTACCGAGTGGGTTAAAGAGCTATTCTTATGAAAAAAATGACATGCTGTGTTATGCGATTACTGCTTCTGTTTGGGTCAGCATTCATATCCGTTCTCTGCGGGTCCCGAGTGGTACCTTAAATATTTCATAAACACACCTCCCATTACTGATAAATATTATTAAAATTGAAAACTTTTTTTTTTTTTTTATTTGTTCCATATAACAGCATTTCAAATGTGTTACAGTATTTTGATTTTAGAAACTGTATAATCATTTGTTAAAAATCATTTTTGTAAGGCTGGTGAAAGTGTGTTTTCCAGTAAGACTGTGCCAGATGTCTTTTTCAGCTAGTGAGTAAAAATATAGCAGCATCAGTTGTGCACAAGCATACGTTGCCTAATACATTCAGTTTAATAAAAAATAGGATTTATTTAAAGGGACATGAAACTCAAAAAACTATTTCATGATTTAGGTAGAACATACCATTTTAAACAACTGTCCCGTTTACTTCTATCATCAAATTTGCTTCAATCTCTTGGTATTATTTGTGAACAGCAATGCACTACTGGTTGCTGACTGAACACATGGGTGAGACAATGCAAATCAGTATATATTTTTCAGCGACCAATCAGCAGCTAGAACCTAGGTTCTTTGCTACTCCTCATCTAACCAAGATAAACCTTTCAGCAAAGCATAACAAGAAAAGGAAGCAAATTAAATAATAGAAGTAATTTGAAAAGTTGTTTAAAATTGCATGCTCTGAGGCCCATTTATCAAGTTCCGGATGGAGCTTGAGGGCCCGTGTTTCTGGCGAGTCTTCAAACTCGCCAGAAACACAAGTTATGGAGCAGCGGTCTAAATACCGCTGCTCCATAACCCTGTCCGCCTGCTGTGATGAGGCGGACAGGAATCGCCACAATTCAACCCGATTGAGTACGATCGGGTTGATTCACACCTCCCTGCTGGCGGCCCATTGGCCGCGAGTCTGCAGGAGGCGGCATTGCACCAGCAGCTCTTGTGAGCTGCTGATGCAACGCTGAATACGGAGAGCGTATTGCTCTCCGCATTCAGCGATGTCTGTCGGACCTGATCCGCACTGTCGGTAAATCGGCCTCTCTATCTGAATCGTGTCCCTTTAACTATTTTTTTCTGAAAATCATTTTTAACGTTTTATTGCTCTTATATTACATGAATAATTGAGCATTTTGAATACAATGTCCCTTTAACCAACATAATATTTTAAGCAAACCAGTAAATCGTTATAGCTGTAAATGTGTGCAGGTTTCTTTATGTGGAACATTTAAAAAAAAAAAGTAAGAAAACAGACATTAAAATTAATTTGTTATCAGCTGTGTACCGTTTAAATTCCCTTATTTTAAGAACAAATTTTCATTACTTCTGAGTATTGTGTAAGAATAAGGCAGTTTATTTTTTTCTGCAGGATCAATATTATTGAATTTCCATTGTCTTGTACACATAAAGAATTTTTTTATAAACTTTTCTATTTAATAACCTTACGTACACAACACATATTTTATAATTGTTGTATTTTATTGATTTTTCATTATTTGTTACAATATAAAATGTTTACCATATTTATTTATTGAAATATTACTCTAAATTAATTTGAATTTTTATTTTATAGTTGTTTACAGTAGGTGTTGATAATACCATTTACTTTAAGGGACAGCAAAATCAAAATTAAACCTTCAAAATTCAGAGCATGTGATTTTAAACAACTTTCTAATTTAGGTTTGTCATCTTATTTGTTTATTCTCTTGGTACCCCTTGTTGAAAAAACATGCCTAGGTAGGCTCCGGAGAAGCAATGCTCACCAAATCTTCAATTCCACAGATTTATTGGGGCACCAAAGTGCAAAAAAAGAGAGACAAATTTTCGGACCTCTAGTCCTTAAAGTGAATGTAAACTTTGATGAAATAGTGCCCGGTTTTTAAAAATACTATTGAAAACAGGGGCACTTTCATTCATCAAAGTTTACATTCACTTTAAGTTATGTCAGACATGACTAAGGACTAGAGGTCTGAAACTTTGTCTCTCTTTTTTTGCACTTTGGTGTCCTAATAAATCTGTGGAATTGAAGATTTGGTGAGTGCTACTGTCTCATTGGACTGTGATTCATTATTGGAGGGCCGTGGTGTGGAGCCCTTGACATATTTGCACCACCTGAATGTATATCATTTATGATTTACACTTCTTTTGAACTGTGTATTCAGGAGCAGCAATTACCTACTGGGAGCTAGTTTCTGTCTGGTTGCTATATATTTATGCCTCTTGCCATTGGTTTAAATATGTATTCAGCTAGCCTGCAGTTGTGGGAGTCACATCCTCTGGGTAGGAAGGTCATGGAGCAAGCCTTGTGCACATGTGTAATGCATTTATTCAAGGCTGCTCCACTCCTACAGAGGGTGTAGGGGCAGATAAGTGGCCCTTTTAGAGCAAAGGACTATGTTGGCAGTCAAGGTAAAGGGGTGGAGGCTGCGCCGGTTGGGGCTGGGGCCGGTCTTCAAAAATTTTCAGGGCAAGCCTGATTTCCCAGTCAGGCCCTGTTTATCACTGATCTATTTCACCTGCTAGAGTGTATTAAATTAGTTACAAATAGTACCTTTGCCTTTAATTTGCCATGAGAAATAGCTATTTTCCTGTTGAAACCTCCAATGTTAAATCTGGCAGCAGTTGCTAAATCTAAGATCCCATACACTAGCTGGCAGGTTCCCTTCCTGGGAGCCTTATCTGCCCACTCTTTCATAAATGGGGCTCAAAGCATTTGTTCCTCTCATATAGCATTTTCATTGTCTATGTAGCAAGTAGTGAGCTTGTACTGCAATGCAATTGTCTATAGAAATAGTATATGTTAAGCAAACATCTTAAAATCACTAAAATCTCAACCATGTTCTGCAGGGACACCATTTTAATTTACCAATGCCAAATATTTCTACTGACTTCAAGTGGAAATGTTTTGTTTTTGTTTTTTATTACAGTAATAATTTTTTATTAGAGATATCATAGTTTATACAATGACATAGCAGACCATATATACAATAATGAAACTTTTAACAAAGTCTAAAGGTCTTCTTAGTATTATTTGAATTACCTCATTTTATACAATGATATAATTAGATACATCACATTCTATCTTTATATCATCCATTACTTCTATACTTACATCACATAGAAAAAAAAAAGAAAAAGATTATACTATTATATTATGTATACGGTAGAAGTGTACAAAAAAAAAGAAGGACCATAACAAATACAAAGAGAGACATATATCATACTAGACTATATACCATATTAATACCATTTTACTTTGTTTAACTCATAATATGAATATCTTTCCATCCAGGGAAGAAGAAAGAAAAAATAAGAGTAAAAAAAAAAAAAGAGTATAGCATATCTCTGTACTTCAAGAGTCCTCACACTAACTATACAAAATTTGGTGACGATATTTGCAAAATACAAAAAAATAGAAGAAGAAAAAAATAAACTTGTCTCTCTTCCTCTCCAATCTCCTTTTCCCCACCTCAAGCCTACTACATATTTTAGAGACGTAATTACGTAAAAAAACAGAGGTCTATTGATACTAAATCCTCTGCATTAATCTATCTACATAGTTACAGGAAGTGAACGGGGCAAGAAACTGCGTAGTATTTTCATATGTCTTGAAAAAAATAAGCAATTTATTACAATATTTTTTAATATTCTGGTTCCATTACAAGCCTGTTTCATCATTAAGCTAATTAGATTAGTATTGAGGGTTCTCTTTTATTCTTCTAGTTTTTAAGTATTAAATATCTTCCACCCACAATCACAGAATTGATAAATCGTGTATTGACATGTCTAAATATATCAAAGTCAAACAATAAGAAAATATGATGTTTCTCTAACGTGATTGAGACCTGTAGTGTTTTACTTAGCCAAAAACATATTTTTGACCAGAATTGCTGGATTATGGGGCAATTCCAAAACATATGTATTAAATTGGCATTAAAATTTGAGCACCGCGGACAATTATGAATTGTATTAGCGAACCATTTACTTAAGGTAGCAGGCACAATATATATATATATATATATATATATATATATGTTAATTTATTTAAGATGGCTTTGTTGCCAGCTTGCCGCTAGTGTAGCTCTTTCCACTTTTCGTATACTACTACTAATAGCCTTTTTATATAGCTCTGGTATATCTGATTGCCACTTAGACACTAACATTTGTAAATTTAGGTCTCCGGAGAAATTCAGTATCAATTTAAGCCAATAATTGCTTGAGTGATTACCTGCAGCATATAGAAGGCAACCCGAATATATACCAGGGTGTATCCATACATGATTTGTTTTTTTAGTTAATTCATTGAACCAGTGCCGTGTTTGTAAGTATGCATAAAATCAGAGTTAACTGGGTTGCATTGTTGCTTTAAGTCTTTAGAGAGTACTAGAGGATTCTGGATCTTTTAATTGGTAAATATATTTTAACCCTTTTTTGGCCCAAATTTTAAAAACTTAGGCCTAGATTTGGAGTTTGGCGTTAGCCGTGAAAACCAGCGTTAGAGGCTCCAAACGCTGGTTTTAGGCTACCGCCGGTATTTGGAGTCAGTGATTAAAGGGTCTAACGCTCACTTTTCAGCCGCGACTTTTCCATACCGCAGATCCCCTTACGTCAATTGCGTATCCTATCTTTTCAATGGGATCTTCCTAACGCCGGTATTTAGAGTCGTTTCTGAAGTGAGCGTTAGAGCTCTAACGACAAAACTCCAGCCGCAGAAAAATAGCAGGAGTTAAGAGCTTTCTGGGCTAACGCCGGTTCATAAAGCTCTTAACTACTGTACCCTAAAGTACACTAACACCCATAAACTACCTATGTACCCCTAATCTGCTGCCCCTAACACCGCCGACCCCTGTATTATATTTATTAACCCCTAACCTGCCCCCCTCAACGTCGCCGCCAGCTACTTACAATAATTAACCCCTAATCTGCCGACCACAAAGCGCAGCCACCTACGTTATCCTTATGTACCCCTAATCTGCTGCCCCTAACACCGCCGACCCCTATATTATATTTATTAACCCCTAACCTGCCCCCACAACGTCGCCGACACCTGCCTACACTTATTAACCCCTAATCTGCCGAGCGGACCTGAGCGCTACTATAATAAAGTTATTAACCCCTAATCCGCCTCACTAACCCTATCATAAATAGTATTAACCCCTAATCTGCCCTCCCTAATATCGCCGACACCTAACTTCAATTATTAACCCCTAATCTGACGACCGGAGCTCACCGCTATTCTAATAAATGTATTAACCCCTAAAGCTAAGCCTAACCCTAACACTAACACCCCCCTAAGTGAAATATAATTTTAATCTAACGAAATTAAATAACTCTTATTAAATAAATTATTCCTATTTAAAGCTAAATACTTACCTGTAAAATAAATCCTAATATAGCTACAATATAAATTATAATTACATTGTAGCTATTTTAGGATTAATATTTATTTTACAGGCAACTTGGTAATTATTTTAACTAGGTACAATAGCTATTAAATAGTTAAGAACTATTTAATAGTTACCTAGTTAAAATAATAACAAAATTACCTGTAAAATAAGTCCTAACCTAAGTTATAATTAAACCTAACACTACCCTATCAATAAATTAATTAAATAAAATACCTACAATTACCTACAATAAAACCCTACACTATCAATAAATAAATTAAATACAATTTCTACAAATAACTACAATTACATAAACTAACTAAAGTACAAAAAATAAAAAAGAACTAAGTTACAAAAAATAAAAAAATATTTACAAACATAAGAAAAATATTACAACAATTTGAAACTAATTACACCTACTCTAAGCCCCCTAATAAAATAACAAAGACCCCCAAAATAAAAAAATGCCCTACCCTATTCTAAATTAATAAATTTAAAAGCTCTTTTACCTTACCAGCCCTGAACAGGGCCCTTTGCGGGGCATGCCCCAAGAAAATCAGCTCTTTTGCCTGTAAAAAAAAACATACAATACCCCCCCCCCAACATTACAACCCACCACCCACATACCCCTAATCTAACCCAAACCCCCCTTAAATAAACCTAACACTAAGCCCCTGAAGATCTTCCTACCTTGTCTTCACCTCACCGGGTATCACCGATCGGTCCTGGCTCCGATATCTTCATCCAACCCAAGCGGGGGGCTAGACATCCACTGAAGAAGTCCAGAAGAGGGTCCAAAGTCTTCCTCCTATCCGGCAAGAAGAGGACATCCGGACCGGCAAACATCTTCATCCAAGCGGCATCTTCGATCTTCTTCCATCTGGTGCGGAGCGGGTCCATGTTGAAGCAGCTGACGCGGATCCATCCTCTTCTTCCGGCGTCTCCCGACGAATGACGGTTCCTTTAAGGGACGTCATCCAAGATGGCGTCCCTCGAATTCCGATTGGCTGATAGTATTCTATCAGCCAATCGGAATTAAGGTAGGAATATTCTGATTGGCTGATGGAATCAGCCAATCAGAATCAAGTTCAATCCGATTGGCTGATCCAATCAGCCAATCAGATTGAGCTCACATTCTATTGGCTGTTCCGATCAGCCAATAGAATGCAAGCTCAATCTGATTGGCTGATGTTGTACATTTGATGTTGTAATGTTGGGGGGGGGGGTATTGTATGTTTTTTTTTACAGGCAAAAGAGCTGATTTTCTTGGGGCATGCCCCGCAAAGGGCCCTGTTCAGGGCTGGTAAGGTAAAAGAGCTTTTAAATTTATTAATTTAGAATAGGGTAGGGCATTTTTTTATTTTGGGGGTCTTTGTTATTTTATTAGGGGGCTTAGAGTAGGTGTAATTAGTTTAAAATTGTTGTAATATTTTTCTTATGTTTGTAAATATTTTTTTATTTTTTGTAACTTAGTTCTTTTTTATTTTTTGTACTTTAGTTAGTTTATGTAATTGTAGTTATTTGTAGAAATTGTATTTAATTTATTTATTGATAGTGTAGTGTTAGGTTTTATTGTAGGTAATTGTAGGTATTTTATTTAATTAATTTATTGATAGGGTAGTGTTAGGTTTAATTATAACTTAGGTTAGGACTTATTTTACAGGTAATTTTGTTATTATTTTAACTAGGTAACTATTAAATAGTTCTTAACTATTTAATAGCTATTGTACCTAGTTAAAATAATTACCAAGTTGCCTGTAAAATAAATATTAATCCTAAAATAGCTACAATGTAATTATAATTTATATTGTAGCTATATAAGGATTTATTTTACAGGTAAGTATTTAGCTTTAAATAGGAATAATTTATTTAGTAAGAGTTAATTAATTTCGTTAGATTAAAATTATATTTAATTTAGGGAGGTGTTAGTGTTAGGGTTAGACTTAGCTTTAGGGGTTAATACATTTATTAGAATAGCGGTGAGCTCCGGTCGTCAGATTAGGGGTTAATAATTGAAGTTAGGTGTCGGCGATGTTAGGGAGGGCAGATTAGGGGTTAATACTATTTATGATAGGGTTAGTGAGGTGGATTAGGGGTTAATAACTTTATTATAGCTCAGGTCCGCTCGGCAGATTAGGGGTTAATAAGTGTAGGCAGGTGTCGGCGACGTTGAGGGGGGCAGATTAGGGGTTAATAAATATAATATAGGGGTCGGCGGTGTTAGGGGCAGCAGATTAGGGGTACATAAGGATAACGTAGGTGGCGGCGCTTTGCGGTCGGCAGATTAGGGGTTAATTATTGTAAGTAGCTGGCGGCAACGTTGTGGGGGGCAGGTTAGGGGTTAATAAATATAATATAGGTGTCGGCGGTGTTAGGGGCAGCAGATTAGGGGTACATAGGGATAATGTAAGTTGCGGCGGTTTACGGAGCGGCAGATTAGGGGTTAATAATAATATGCAGGGGTCAGCGATAGCGGGGGCAGCAGAATAGGGGTTAATAAGTGTAAGGTTAGGGGTGTTTAGACTCGGGGTACATGTTAGAGTGTTAGGTGCAGACGTAGGAAGTGTTTGCCCATAGGAAACAATGGGGCTGCGTTAGGAGCTGAACGCTGCTTTTTTGCAGGTGTTAGGTGTTTTTTTCAGCTCAAACAGCCCCATTATTTCCTATGGGAGAATCGTGCACGAGCACGTTTTTGAGGCTGGCCGCGTCCGTAAGCAACTCTGGTATCGAGAGTTGCATTTGCGGTAAAAATGTTCTACGCTCCTTTTTTGGAGCCTAACGCAGCATTTTTTGGGACTCTCGATACCAGAGTTAATTTTATGGTGCGGCCAGAAAAAAGCCCGCGTAGCGTTAACAGCCCATCTACCGCCAAACTCCAAATCTAGGCCTTAGTCACCTTCTGTGAGCCAATCTAGTGCCACCTTCCCCAAGCAAATATTATAGATCTACAATGAGGGAAAGGCAAACCCTCCCATATATTTTGCTTGCATTCATTTATTTAATGCTATTTTTTTACGTCCTTTCCCCATAAGAAAAACTTAAAGATTTTATGTAGTGTCACAATGTCTTTTTTTGTGCATGAGATATATAAATTTAGGAATTGCTATCATTTTAAATAGATTAATTTTGGCAGTCAAGGATAAAGGGAGTTTCGACCAATTTTCTAGATCTTTTTTTAATTTACTAATAAAAGCCATATGTCATTTAATTTTAAAGCGTTACAAAAAAAAAAGTGGTTTTGTTGTTGACCTGCTTATTTTTCTCTTCTTATCATTATTGAGGAGTTGTGATCTATCTATATTATTAAACACCATGTTGAAATCTTCAACAAGTATTAGATAAGAGTCCATAAATTCATATAATTTACTCTTGAGATCCGCCCAGAAATTCACATCTAATCTATTGGTGCCGTAGAACTTGCAAAAGATAAATACTTTATCCTTGATTAGTACTTTGATTATAATATATCTCTCATTTAGATCTATATCTTTGTGTATAATTTGATATTCAAGATTACGATGAAAGAGTATTGCCACTCCCCTTTTCCTAGATGCACATGGCGTAGCTATGACCTCCTGTACCCAATTGGATTTAAATTTTTAATATTCTACTCTGGAAAGATGCGTCTCTTGAATTAACACAATATCTGCCTGTTACTAAGATTTTAGAACCACACAACGTATTTTAAAGGCAACTGGATCAGAAGTCTTACTAAAGGTGTCATTGGAACCCCTAGCAAGTAAGGAAGGGGAAAACAAAAAGGATAAATCTCTTTGGCACAATCTACATTTGTGTATATGGCTAGGCTCTCTCAGACTTAATCTATAATGAAAGATTCAAAGTTAGTCCCAAACAAAAACTGAGTCCTGAAGATATGGGCTTATAATAAAGTGCAGCACTTTATGTCAACAAGGCCCATTTAGAATCTGTCTGGAGTAGTGACTCTACCTAAATTCCAATCTGTTTAAATGGACAGAAGTAAGATTCAAGGGCTCCTTTGGATAATTAAAATAGGACTTTTTGGTGGAGCTATCACCACTGACTCATGATTGAGTACTGATGTACATATCTTGGGTAATTATCATCTGATATATAAACTCTCCTTAAACCAGGTAAACTTGGAATGCCTTAATAAGGAGAGCCTTAACTTAAAGTACTTTGTATCTTAGGCTACTATAAGATATTCAGATGGAACAAATATACTATAAATACTGTATAGGCAAATGATTAGAGCATTAAGTATATTAAAGGTTGTATACTCTGTACAAGATATTTGTATAGTCTATACTAGACAGCAGCCTAAATAAGGAGATATCAGTATTGTTTATTCTTTTACCATGTATAGGTCGCATTTGTAAATCTTTGCCTCCTTTCTATATAGAAAGACCTCTCTATACTTATAAATTAAGTACATTTAGGTTAATCTCTCATACTACACCAGTTTTTCTTCATAACAAAATATTGATTGAGTGTTAATCTCCTGTATCTATTGCTCACAACTTTAACAAATTATATTGTTAGTTCTCAGTGTTATACATTGCTAGTCTTTTCTATTATTACGTAACTTCTGTGTTCTAATATACAGATATATGTTATATTGTTTACCTACTTTCTTAAAGAATATGTGAAGGGTATATATTAGGGATGGGCGAATGTTTCTAAAAATTCGAAATTTAAAATGAATTTTGATACATTCGTTCGTTCAAATCGAATTTCAAATGTTTATATAACATTCTAACATTCTATTTTCAAATTTTCGTTTTCTAATTTTTCAATAAAATTCGAAAATATTCATTCGAATAATAGAATGTTTAGCTATGTATTCATTCAATTTCGAAATGTAATATTAGAATTTGAATGAGACATACAAATTTGAAATAGTATTTCTAGTCTACAACTGTGTTTAATAAATGTAATATTCGAATTCGAATACTACATTCAATTTCGAATGTCACATTCTAATTTGAAATAGTATTTCTAGTCTTATACTGTGTTTTAAATGTGATATTCGATTCGAATGTGACATTCAAATTTGAAATAGTATTTCTAGTCTAATACTGTGTTTTATAAATGTAATATTCAAATTCGAATGTGACATTCGATTTGAATGTGATATTCGATTCGAATGTGACATTCGAAATAGTGTTTCTAGTCTACAATTGTCTTTTATAAATGTAATATTCAAATTCGAATGTGATATTCGGATGTAACATTCAAATTCGAATGTGACATTCAAATTCGAAATAGTATTTCTAGTCTAATACTGTGTTTTATAAATGTAATATTCAAATTCGAATGTGACATTCAATTTGAATGTGATATTCGATTCGAATGTGACATTCGAAATAGTGTTTCTAGTCTACAATTGTCTTTTATAAATGTAATATTCAAATTCGAATGTGATATTCGGATGTAACATTCAAATTCGAATGTGACATTCAAATTCGAATGTGACATTCGAATTCGAATGTGACATTCGAAAACTGTAAATAACATTCGAAAAATCGAATTTTTAAGAATATTCGTTCTTATCAACATTCTATTATGTAAATCGAATTTCTACAATAACATTCGTTCTAACATTCGAATTCGGATATAAACACATTCGCCCATCCCTAGTATATATACTGCCTAATTCTCAATAACAGTTAAAACTAAATAAACTAAAAAAGGATATATTAGTTTAAATCATATGATATCATATACTGTATTATTCTCCTCTCATAAAGAGTATCCCTGCTGTCTCTATGCTTCTAAATATCCAAGAGAAGGTTTAGTGAAACTTTCTAATTGCTAGTGGAAACTGCTATAAACAGATATATTACTCTAGGCTATTTTAACTTGAAATGTTAAGATGAATGCAATAAAGTTGTAAATTCAAAAGGTATCTGGTAGACTGATTAGTTAGGTTCCTTTAAAAAAAAATCCTTGACACATTTGTAAATTCTAAGTAATTTGCTCAACAGTTGACATTAAGTTTTTACAAACAAAAAGTTGATTTTCCATTTATTACAAGTAACTATTAAATATCTTATCTAACATTTGAATACTAAAATATTAATATTTTAATTGTGAGCCTCTTAGAAGTCTATTCAAAATCAAATACAGAGGCAAATACATTTGACAAGCATATGAAATACAGACACCTGCTATTCAAAATGATGAGTAATAGCAGGAATAACACTGGCAAATTATCACATATCTTACACTTCCCTATAAACAATCAATGCAGGCTTGTAAATGTTTCACACCTCAGGCAGCTATTCTTTTTGCAACTGCTTTTCAAAAACACATAGAGATGTTGGCCTCTACATAGTTCTGAACTCCAATATAAGCAATGGGGCAAAAGAGCCAATAATAAACACAGAAAAAAAATTCTATATTTGGTTTATGGCACCAGCAGAGATCCCCTGTAACACACATTATATATAGCTATAGCATAAATGGGAGCAGTTTAGCCTGTATTTTTTTTTTTACATATATGAAAAAATAGTTTTTACAAAAAATTATAAATTACAAATTATTATCTGTTATAATTCAGTAGCGCTGGGTAAAGGTTGGAGTGTACAACGACAAAGATTTGTGGTAAGAAACACTCTGCTCTAAAGAACTTCTGTCTACAGGTTGAGGGTCCAGAGACATAGGGTTTGGGGTAGATAGTCAAATATACAAAACTTTATTGAGAATTCCAAGCAACAAACATAGGGCTGAGTTCACAATTTGTGTGCATACACTTCTATGCATGTGAATAGTAGATCGTTATGCTTTGTTGCATATAGTTTTAAGTGTATAGGGACGTATTGTAGCAAAATAGGTCTGTACTTATGAGGAATTTTTATAATTTAGTTGAAAGTAAATGGAAATCATTATTAAATGTAGTATTAGAATGTTACATTCTACATTGAAATGTTACATGATTTTATATAGAAACATTTAAATGACAGAAATGATATCAAGGGGAACATTTGTTCTATACTTTGAATTTCAAAATTCTAAGTCACCCGCCCCCACTAATTAGACAGTCAAGTCCAAAAAAAACTTTCATGATTCGAATAGGGCATGTCATTTTAAACAACTTTCCAATTTACTTTTATCACCAATTTTGCTTTGTTCTCTTGGTATTCTTAGTTGAAAGCTAAACCTAGGAGGTTCTTATGTTAATTTCTTTTGACAGTTTTTTACCACTAGAGGGTGTTAGTTCATGTGTTTCATATAGATAACATTGAGCTCATGCACGTAAATTTACAGAGGAGTGAGCACCGATTGGCTAAAATGCAAGTCTGTTCAAAGAACTGAAATAAGGGGGCAGTCTGCAAAGGCTTAGATACAAGGTTATCACAGAGGCAAAACGTGTATTATTATAACTGTTGCTAATGCAAAACTGGAGAATGGGTAATTAAGGGATTATCTATCTTTTAAAACAACACAAATTCTGGTGTTGACTGTCCTTTTAAACTAACATACAGCATGCAGTACTAAGACCGAGTTGGTGATTGGTGGCTACAAAGAAATATGCCTGCAGTCATTGGCTCTCCAGATATCTTCAGCTAGCTCCCTATAGTGAATTTGCTTTTATGGAGCTGATTTTAACTATGTGTTTAATCCCTTTCTAGGGGTTATAACAACGGAGCAGTCACAATGATTTAGACAAACTTATCACATAATATATCTACAAATATCCTCATAGAGTTGCCCCTAAAGGATTGTAATTGATTCCATAGTTATATGCAAGCAAAAGTAGACATTACCTTTTCTTTTCTTTTTTTTGTCATTTAGTATGTTTATTGATCTGCAATACTAAATGCAAACAGTGATTGGTTAAAAAAAGAAAACTAGTACATGGAGGAACAAATTGAAAGAAAACAAATTCTATATCAGCTATCCTTTAATTCATGGTTCTTCACACCACGGGTCGGGACCCATTACTTGGTTGCAACACTATGTTTACTGGGTTGCGACTTGTGTGTGTGCTGTGTGTGTGTGTTTTATATGACTGTGCGTAGTGTGTGTGTTGTATGAGAGTATGTGTGTTATATGAAAGTGTTTGGTGTGTTTCTGTGTGTTTATATGACTGTGTGCGTTCTATGAGAGTATGTGTGGTGTGTGTGTGTGTTGTATGAGAGTGTGTGTGTTGTAAAAGAGTGTGTGTGTGTGTTGTATGAGAGTGTGTGTGGTTTGTGTATATGCTGTATGACAGTGTTTGGTGTGTGTTTTATATGACTGTATGTGGTGTGGTGTGTGTGTGTTGAATGAGAGTGTGTGTGGTGTGTGTGTTGTATGAGAGTGTGTGTGTTGTATGAGTGTGTGTGTTATTTCACAACACTTTCAGGTTTGACTACAATCAGGAATAAAGTATGCATCCATTTTAATCACTGTGTTTATATGACTGTGTGTGTTCTATGACAGTATGTGTGGTGTGTGTGTGTGTGTTGTATGAGAGTTTGTGTGTTGTAAGAGAGTGTGTGTGATGTGTGTGTTTTGTAAGAGAGTGTTTGTGGTGTGTGTGTTGTATGAGAGTGTGTGTGGTTTGTGTATGTGCTGTATGAGAGTGTTTGGTATGTATTTTATAGGACTGTATGTGGTGTAGTGTGTGTGTTTGGTGTGTGTTGTATGAGAGTGTGTGTGGTGTGTGTGTGTTGTATGAGAGTGTGTATGGTTTGTGTATGTGCTGTATGAGAGTGTTTGGTGTGTGTTTTATAGGACTGTATGTGGTGTGGTGTTGTGTGTGTGTTGAATGAGAGTGTGTGTGGTATATGTGTGTTGTATGAGTGTGTGTGTTATTTTACAACACTTTCAGGTTTGACTACAATCAGGTATAAAGTATGCAATCCAATCAGCTACTTCAGCTACCACACTTAGGAATTTGGATCTGTTAAAGTAACTAACATTGGAAGGAATCAATTTCCTCACTTTCACCTTGCTTTTCATCACCCATTTTTTAGTTTTGATTGACTTATTTTTGTTCTTCACTAACATTTGTTGATCAACTTTTTGAACACTTTTTTGGATTATATATATTATTTTTTTTATGTTATTGCATATTGTGTATTTTATTTAATTATATCTTAACCTCACTGGATTAAGTAGCTAGCATTTTTATATCCATTTGCACTCACTCACTATTTGATCGTGTCTATGCAATTATTTTGCTACCCCCCCTTTTTTTTGCACTGCAGTGCATTTTTCTATTTTTTGGAACACTATTTTGGAACACTATTTTTGAACACTATTGTTTGTATTATTGTTTATTAATTTTTTGCTTGATGCACTTGTTATACAGGGAGTGCAGAATTATTAGGCAAATGAGTATTTTGACCACATCATCCTCTTTATGCATGTTGTCTTACTCCAAGCTGTATAGGCTCGAAAGCCTACTACCAATTAAGCATATTAGGTGATGTGCATCTCGGTAATGAGAAGGGGTGTGGTCTAATGACATCAACACCCTATATCAGGTGTGCATAATTATTAGGCAACTTCCTTTCCTTTGGCAAAATGGGTCAAAAGAAGGACTTGACAGGCTCAGAAAAATCAAAAATAGTGAGATATCTTGCAGAGGGATGCAGCACTCTTAAAATTGCAAAGCTTCTGAAGCGTGGTCATCGAACAATCAAGCGTTTCATTCAAAATAGTCAACAGGGTCACAAGAAGCATGTGGAAAAACCAAGGCGCAAAATAACTGCCCATGAACTGAGAAAAGTCAAGCATGCAGCTGCCAAGATGCCACTTGCCACCAGTTTGGCCATATTTCAGAGCTGCAACATCACTGGAGTGCCCAAAAGCACAAGGTGTGCAATACTCAGAGACATGGCCAAGGTAAGAAAGGCTGAAAGACGACCACCACTGAACAAGACACACAAGCTGAAACGTTAAGACTGGGCCAAGAAATATCTCAAGACTGATTTTTCTAAGGTTTTATGGACTGATGAAATGAGAGTGAGTCTTGATGGGCCAGATGGATGGGCCCGTGGCTGGATTGGTAAAGGGCAGAGAGCTCCAGTCCGACTCAGATGCCAGCAAGGTGGAGGTGGAGTACTGGTTTGGGCTGGTATCATCAAAGATGAGCTTGTGGGGCCTTTTCGGGTTGAGGATGGAGTCAAGCTCAACTCCCAGTCCTACTGCCAGTTTCTGGAAGACACCTTCTTCAAGCAGTGGTACAGGAAGAAGTCTGCATCCTTCAAGAAAAACATGATTTCATGCAGGACAATGCTCCATCACACGCGTCCAAGTACTCCACAGCGTGGCTGGCAAGAAAGGGTATAAAAGAAGATCTAATGACATGGCCTCCTTGTTCACCTGATCTGAACCCCATTGAGAACCTGTGGTCCATCATCAAATGTGAGATTTATAAGGAGGGAAAACAGTACACCTCTCTGAACAGTGTCTGGGAGGCTGAGGTTGCTGCTGCACGCAATGTTGATGGTGAACAGATCAAAACACTGACAGAATCCATGGATGGCAGGCTTTTGAGTGTCCTTGCAAAGAAAGGTGGCTATATTGGTCACTGATTTGTTTTTGTTTTGTTTTTGAATGTCAGAAATGTATATTTGTGAATGTTGAGATGTTATATTGGTTTCACTGGTAAAAATAAATAATTGAAATGGGTATATATTTGTTTTTTGTTAAGTTGCCTAATAATTATGCACAGTAATAGTCACCTGCACACACAGATATCCCCCTAAAATAGCTATAACTAAAAACAAACTAAAAACTACTTCCAAAACTATTCAGCTTTGATATTAATGAGTTTTTTGGGTTCATTGAGAACATGGTTGTTTTTCAATAATAAAATTAATCCTCAAAAATACAACTTGCCTAATAATTCTGCACTCCCTGTAGTTGTACTTAGGCTAATTCTGTTTTATTAGTATACACTCTTATTCTGGTGTACCACTCACACTGATCACCTGTTATTACCTCTGTTTTTATTGTAATTATCAGCTTTGGCCCTTTGAGCCGCTTCTGTAAGATATTCCTGTATTTGTAATTTATATGTGCTTTTTACATTTTTTATATATAGTCTTTTATTACTGATGCTTTTTAACATGGTTCATTAAATAATCTTCTTTTATCTCTCTGTGAGTATATTTATCCCTTGGCCTCTTGTTGGCGCTGTATTCACTTCTTACTACTAAGTGTTATTATGGCACTAGGTCTTGGGGAAAAAGTTTGAAGAACCCTGCTTTAATACATGTACAGTATATAAGGTGCTTTAATTTGTGGCAACTATTGTATTTTGTAAATACTATACCTGGAGAAATTACTGTTTCTTGATCCTTAGAATTACATTATTAGAATGGATATTGCAGAGATAAGAGAGCCAATTGCTGATGATTATAGTCAACAAATTTATCAGTTCTCTTAAAAGCATAAGGGAGTGTTTGAAGAACATATATTCTCTTTGGAAATGCATATGAGCACCATAAAACAACTGCCAAAGGAAACATAAAATAGATGACATATTACCAGTCCAGGGATATAATATTAAATTATTAATGGGGTTTATAGCTATTTTAAAGGCATCAAATAACATAATTGCATCCTGTTTAAATGTTGGTGCCAGCACAAAGCTGTTCCAAATTGTAAATTTGCAATAGACTTGTGTTTAATAAGACGTTATTAAATAACAGAGCAAGGTTATATGTCTTATTTGTTGGCCAAAGGTTTTACCCTAAACTTAAAGGAAAATGAAACAAGCAACAATATGTACTTTAATTACTTTACCTGCAAATGTATACTACAGTGCCTCGCCATTAAGCCTTTCTTTTAAGTTTCCCAATTGTACAGCTCTAGCTCCCGTACACAATTCTTTCTATGGCTCCATCTATATCCACCTTTGATTTAGTGGAATGCAAGACCTTAATGATTATTATCTGCTGGATCATGCCTAGAAGCAAATAAGCACAATGCCTGTGTTTCTGATGCTAAACACTGATAAGGGGGGTGGATCAGACGACTCCAGACAGCATGGCTATGTAACTCATTTTGCTTATTTTAAAAAATTATTTTAAAATACTTGCCAGCAATTTTTAAACAATTTTATGCAAACTATTTTTTACTTAATTTGCCTTTTTAGGATATGCACAGATCTCAACATGTTTTATGGCACGGTAAGGGGAATTTCAAATAAAGATAGCAAGAGAACAAAGACAAATTGATAATAGGCGTAAATGAGAAAGTTGCTTAAAATTGCATGCTCTATCTGAATCACAAAAGATAGATTCAGTGTCCCTTTAATGTATTTAAAATGTACTTGGTAGATTGTTGAATATTAATATTTATTGTGCAGAAAAAACAAAACAACCACCACAGAAGGCAGAGGTTTGCCGGTAGCACATTTGTCTCAATTAAACATGATTCCTAAACCATAATTGTACTATAATGATGTAATTGCCTTTCTAACCTTATCTCTTTAGAGGTATAATCTGAAATATAGCATTAGGATCGCCAGTGATCTCAGCAGTGGGGAGGAAGAGTGTATTGAAAGCATGTTTACAAAACATAGAATGTGTGTTCACTAAATATAAAAATGGTTTCTGTGTAGTAACAGTATATATATATATATATATATATATATATATATATATATATATATATATATATATATATATATATATATATATATATATATAAATATATATATATATATATATATATATATATATATATATATATATATATATATATATATATACTGTATATATAGTGACCATATTGCCGCTTTAAAAAGGGAAACATATGAAAAATACATATATCATGGTTCTTATACAAGCCATTTCTTTAAACTGTCCCTTTTTAAAGCGGCAATATGGTCACTATATATATATATATATATATATATATATATATATATATATATATATATGCATACATATGTAAACTAAGTTTCACTGTAAAGTCAGTAGATTTCTTACCATTGGAAATCTTGCCACTGAAAATCTGGCAAATGTGATATGAGTGAAAAGGTGAACCTAAGATGGTGGATATTCCTTTTAAAAATGCCCGGCGATGTTTCCCCATTAAAATACAGGTTACTCCTGTGGAATGCTTATATATTCACTATGTATGGGATCAACATTGTCAATAAAGAACAAAAAAAACACCTTACTAATAAACCTATAGTAGCTGTATTATATGTATGTATTTGACTTTAATATGTTTGTAACACGTTCAGTAAAGTGTGAACTTATTTTGGCTATAAAAGTAGAATATTAAAAAAACAGTCAATTCCAAAAAACACGTTTTCCACAAAAAGTTAAAAAAACAACAAAACTTTGGTAAAATGAAAATGCTACCGCTACTATTGTCTATGGAATATTAAAACCCAAATATTAAATCTTTTTACTAAAAAAAAAAAAAAAAAACATGCCATTAATTTAAATCACAAAAAGAGTTTACATACATAGTATAACATTTTACAATATAATGCATATATATTAAGCAGCGCTGCTTCATAAATTCTGTTTCCGGCGAGCCTTCAGGCTTGATAAATATGCCCCAGTGTATACACATATACAATATACCCACAATCCCTATAGGTGTATTGTTTGTCTCCTAGTTCCACTACTGTGTTGTAACAAAAGGGTTTGAGGTTTTTTGACACATGTATATTGTATTGCCTTTCAGTGCTGTGTAAAGGTATCATTTACAATACACTTTCAATTCTCCTACAGAGAAGTATAGTAAAACGCTTCTTGGCGAGACTGACGATTCCAGCCCTTTATAACATTTCACAGCCAATCTTTATCAAAAGACGGATCCATTTTTAAAATATTGCCATTATAATGATACTTTTAATATCAGGGCTTTAGAGAGACTCTAGGGAACCTGTCCACCTGCATTTATTATTTCACAAGCAGAAACTTGTGCAGTGCATCTCCCTGCTCTCACACGATTGGTTGCCTGTCAATCATCCAGGATCAATTAGTTTAGGGTGATTTAATGCTGCAACTTTAGACAACTTCTTATGATCGGTTTGCTGGCTTGCATGTGCTCAGATCACATCTGCCTCTACAGCTTGATATCTTCTGTCTATATTCTGCTAAACAAGAATGCTAATACAGTAAGCTGTCTGCACACAATATAAAGCACGCCATTTCCCTATTACAAATATTATGTTGTTTGGGAATAAATGACACACAAATTAAAATAAACAAACACACAAATCTTATGATCAAGTATTTTAATGCTCTATGAACAGAGCAGCTATGATTGCCACCTGGTCTCAGAGCAGAAGAAATATGATTCAAAAAGGGAGCGGAGATCCACATTATGCCCTTCCTGGCCTGATTGGTTGTGGGTGACTGTACAAGCTTGGACAACGTAATGTAGATTTATTTAAAGGGACAGTCAACTCAATTTTTTTTATTCTTTAAAAAGATAGATAATCTCTTTATTACCCATTCCCCAGTTTTGCACAGAAAACATGGTCATTTTAATATACTTTTTACCCCTGTGATTACCTTGTATCTAATCCTCTTCTGACAGCCCCTGATCACATGACATTTTATTTATTATCTATTGACTTGCATTTAAGCTAATTAGTGCTGTGTCATCCACAACCCACAGGCGTGAGCACAATGTTATCTGTATGGCTCACATGAACTAGTAGTCTCCTGTTGTGTAAAGCTAATAAAAAGCATGTGATTAAGAGGCTGTCTGTAGTGGCTTAGAAGCAGGCAGAAATTTAGAGATTTAAATCAAATAAAGTATATATAAAGTATATTAATATAACAATGTTGGTTGTGCAAAGCTGGGGAATGGGTAGTAAAGGCGTTATCTATCTTTTTAAACAATCACAATTTTTGTGTTGACTGTCCCTTTAACTCTGCAAAACAGAGGCGCAACATTAATGACCTAATTGTAGTATATAAAGATTCAATATTAAACCAATTTATTAGTCAAAAACTCAGCATTTGCCACTTCATTTAAAGCGGTGGTGCATTATTTAATGTAAAGTAAAATCGAGCTCGTTATCAGCACTACACCAGTCTTTTAACAGGAGTCCATAGATGACGCCAGAACTCCCACCCCCTTTGTTATTATGAATCTGCACAGATCTGTCTGTTTGGGGGGTAAGCAAAATCTTTCAATATCTATCGCTGTAGTAAAAAATAAAACAACCACAGCTCAAGCGAATAGTGGGTGTGGCCCTACTTTTTTCACAGAGGTGTGTCCACTACACTCAACTCACTCCCATTTATAGCAATTCATCAACATAGGGGAGCCCACCTTCTACTAAAACAAGCTGTATACTCCCCTAGTGTATTCATTCAGTATGTACATTGTTGTACAAAGAACTTCTGCACAATATATATATATTATCATTCTTTTTCTTCAATAGATACGTCTCCTATTACTCATAAAATCTGTATAGTTTTATACATTTCTTACATATACAAAATATTAGCTATAGCAACATACATTTAAACTGTTATACCACATGGCATACATAAACAAGGAATCTACGGCTACAATATCTATGCAGATATAATATATATATATATATATATATATATATATATATATATATATATATATATATATATTAATATATATATATATATATATATATATAACAACATTTTAAATGAATCACTGTACTTACCCTAGCTAAGTTTATAAGCTGTGTGAACAGCAATACTTTGGCGTAAAGGGAATCCTTTGCTGCATTGGAAACAATGTAATTCAGAGGTTTTCTGTGGGAAAACAAGCTCTGGGCCTGTCTATATTTTTTTTAATGAACTACACAATGAGTTATTATATATATATATATATATATATATATATATATATATATTATTTTTAATGTCACATATTCCATCACTGTGAAAATAGTGTAGATATTTATATAGCATGTTAAACTTTAAAGAGGCTACCAAATCTATATTTCTCTTTGGATCTATCGGATCCATGGTACCCAACCAATTAATCCAGTATGTCTCTCTTTTACGTAAATCCAAAAGTGGGCTGTACTCCTTGCTATCTGTTCTATAGCTTTTACTTTTCGGCATGGAAAATTTGTTTTTAAAAAGAGCAATGATATCTTATTCGGAACTGCTGTTCATTTCTAGATGGAAGAAAGAAAAAGGAAAAAAAAAAAACATTGAACAAGATGTCCCTTTAATCAATCGGAAATAAAGTGTACTGTCTATTTATTGAGATTTGTAACTGACATTACATAAATCTTGTTCTGCATGAGGTATTAAAAAAGCACAGAAAGAGACTTTGCTATAAATCCTTGCTGTAATATGATGATTAGCATAAGACAGTAATAAAAAAATGTGATTTATTACAGCAAAACGCTACATATTGGAAATTCACCATTTCATTCCCCAGACAGAATGTCCTCATGAGAATACGCTTTGTACAATGTAATGTAATATTAAAATGTGTTGTTTTGTTTTCTTTATTTGCCAGGGTAGATTTCCTGTAGCACATCAAGCAAGTTTGCCTATAAATAATCATATACTACAAAAATAAATACCATTTTTTTTTAATCTTATGGTAGGGGAGACATGATCCTGTCTACTCATAGGATATTGGCTATTACTCATAACAATTTTTCCCTGAATATAATTTGGCCACAATGTTAATTACCAGATACTTCTAATTAGGGTGACCATATTGCCGCTTTAAAATGGGACACATATGAAAAAGACATATGTCAGGATTCTTATACAAAACATTTTTTTAAACAGCCCTGAATAAGCACTGACATATGTATTTTTCATATGTGTCCCTTTTAAAAGCGGCAATATGGTCACCCTACGTCTTATATTAGTTTCAACTCTATGGGGCCGATTTATTCATGCTGTGAATGCAGTTGTTTCTGTGCAAGCTTTCAAGCTCGCTGGAAACATAAATTAAGAAGCAGCGGTCGTAAGATACGATCGGGATGATTGACACCCCCTGCTAGCAGCTGATTGGCTGCAAATGTTCAGGGGAAGGCATTGCACAAGCATTTCACTACAAATGCTTGTGCAATGTTAAATGCCAACAGTGTATGCTACAGCAGATTATGTCCACCCGACAGTTAATAAATCTACCCCTATAACTCTACCTTTTCATGAAGAAAAAAAAAAATCATGTTTACTCGCTTTTTTATGTATTGGATAAAATTTTTGCTTTTAATATCCATTTAATTACTGAGGGCATGAATGCAGTATTTTTTTAAGATTTTTTATTTTTTTCCCCCTACTATATATGATTAAAGGGACAGTAAAGTCAAAATTAAACTTTCATGATTCAGAAAAAGCATGCAATTTTAAGCAACTTTCCCATTTTCTTGTTATCAAATTTGCTTTGATCTCTTGGTATCTTTTATTGAAGAGTAAGACTAGGTAGGCTCATAACAGCTCAGGAGTGTGCTTGTGTCTTTAGTACTCTATAGCAGCAGTGTTTTGCTAAATTGTATAACAGAGCTATATACTGTTGTATTGTGATGGTTCATACATGTGACTATATGCTAGGGAATGAATAAATAAATACATAAATACATGATTTTAAAAAAACCAGGACAATATCATTAGGAGTCAGCCAACCTTCTACTAAACTGCAGGACTTGCTAAAGATACATGAAATGTTCTCTTACCTCATATGTGGCAACGGATTCAATAAAACCTGTTTGTAAAACTTTCACTGAAAAAATAACAGCAACCTCACAATCACAACTCCAAAACTGCAGAATTTGTACCTTGTCCTTGTCATATTCCTGATTATAATTAATTGAGCAGCATCTATCTTGTAACTGTTCACCTCTTTACACATAGATCGAATCCAACTATGAAGAATACTTGCAACATAAAAAATAAAACCTTCAAAATGGTACAGAGCAAATTAAAATAAAAAATAAAATAAAAACTTCTATAGAATAGTCCATGCTAACATATGCAAAAAAATTGTCAAAAAAAGAGAACTTGAAAACAGGCAAAGAGAAATAAAACAATGATAAAAACTAGATAGCTAGTTCACTTGAAATAATGAGACAAGATTATTCACAAGCGCAATAGACTCTTTATAAAATAAATGACATTTGGGCCTAGGTGTAGGTGAAAAATCCCATCCTTACCTACAGAATGCCCCCCAAACGCTCACCTTTTAAACTATCCAGCAAGACTGTTTTACCTTAAAGGGACACTGAACCCAAATTTTTTCTTTTGTGATTCAAATAGAGCATGAAGTTTTAAGCAACTTTCTAATTTACTCCTATTATCAAATTTTCTTTATTCTCTTGGTATCTTTATTTGAAATGCAAGAAAGTAAGTTTAGATGCCGGTCCATTTTTGGTGAACAACCTGGGTAGTCCTTGCTGATTGGTGGATAAATTCATCCACAAATAAAAAAAGTGCTGTCCTGAGTCCTAAATAAAAAAAAAAGCTTAGATGCCTTCTTTTTCAAATAAAGATAGCAAGAGCACAAAGAAAAATTGATAATAGGAGTAAATTAGAAAGTTGCTTACAATTGCATGCTCTATCTGAATCACGAAAGAAAACATTTGGGTTTAGTGTCCCTTTAAAGCTGTGTTTCCCAAACCCACTCCTCAGGAGTCAGGACCCTTACTTCGGACAGATATTCATTATATCTTAACTAGAGCACAGGTGAAACAATCAGCTCACCCATCAGCTAATTATTTCACCTGTGCTCTAGTTAAGATATAATAAATATCTGCCCTGAGTAAGGGTCCTGAGGACTGGGTTTGGGAAACACTACCTTAAAGGGACATGAAACACAAATTTCTTTCTTTCATGATTCAGATAGAGCATTCAATTTTAACCCCTTAAGGACCAGCGACGTACCCTGTATGTCACTGGCCTTTTTTTGCGACTTGATTGTTTCATAGCACGGTCTTGCCACCAGCGTTGAGACTGCTTTATTCCACAAAGCCTGCTGGAGGGAGGGCATTAATAGTGTGTTCTTGCTAGACTTGTGCTATTATATCCTGAAAAAACCATTAACGACCAGTGACATACAGGGTACATTGTGGTCATTAAGGGGTTAAACCATTTTCTAATTTACTTCTATTATCTCATTTGCTTTATTCTCTTGGTATCTTTTGTTTAAGGAGTATCAATGCACTACTGGGAACTAGCTTAAAGCATTGGATGAGCCAATAACATGAGGCAAATAGGTGCAACCACCAATTGTGAGCTCCTGAGCCTACCTAGGTATCCTTTTCAACAAAGGATACCAAGAGAACAAAAAAAATGAGATAATAGAAGTAAATTGGAACGTTGTTTAAAATCACATGCTCTATCTGAATTATGAAAGTAGTAATTATTGTTTGTTTTTTTACTAGCCAATGATGTGTGAGATATCATGCACATAACTCACATAACTATAAATGTAAATGACAGGACTGTGAGAAATATAGATGAAGAAATGCTGAATACATTTTGAAGAGGAATAGGAACAAAATTAAACTTACATAGATTGGATAGTTTACTTCTTTTATCAGTTTTGCTTAGTTCTCTTGGTATCCTTTGCTAGAAAGTGGAGAATAATCCTAGATGAACTCAGGAGCGTGCATGTGTCTTTAGCCATCTGGCAGTATTCTTTGCAACAATGTTTAAAGGGATATTAAACAGTCTGTTTCATTGTTGTAATAAAAAAAGCACTAAGCTGTGTCTTATAGTTAATAGAAATAATTGCCATATGTATTATTCATCTATTTAAATGGGTTTTACCTTTTATTTATTTTGTGCAGTGTCCTTTCCTTGCGGTCACAGCTTTACTAGTAGGGGGCTCTGCAGGAAGTTTTATCTTAGCCTGATGTCATAAAACTTCTAGGCTGGTTACTATTAAAGGGATAGGAAATTCAAATATAAACTAACACAATTTAGATAGAGCATGTCATTTTAAGACACTTTTAAATTAATTTCTGTTTTCGAAGGTGCGTCATTCTCTTGGTATCCCTTGTTGAAAAAGAATATGCACATATCCTACACTAGTAGGAGTTAGCTGCTGATTGGTGCTTGCACAAATTTGTCTCTTGTGATAGGCTAACTAGATGTGTTCAGCTAGCTGCCAGTAGTGCATTGCTGTTCCTTCAGCAAAGGATAACAAGACAATAAGGCAAATTCGATAATAGAAGTAAATTGGAAAGTTGTTTAAAATTGTATGTTCTATCCAGATTATGAAAGAACATTTGGGGTTTCCTGTCCCTTTAAGTGAATGGACTAGATAACAGGGAGTCAGATTTGCTCATGTCTAGATCTGTCCGAATGTAACCTATGTTACAACACATTATTTGTAGCTTTGTTATACAACGCTGCAAAACACTACTGCCATAGACAACTAAAGACATATGCACACTCCTGAGCTCTTATGAGCCTGCCTAGTTTTACTCTTCAATAAAAGATATCTAGAGAACAAAGCAAATTTGATAACAGAAATAAATTGGAAAGTTGTTTAAAACTGCTTGCTCTATCTGAATTATGAAAGCTTAATTTGGACTACATACTTTTAGTTGTAGTTAAAGAAAGATAAATAAATGTAAAAAAAAATACATTTATTTATCTTTATTTCAAGGCTGGATTGGTCTACCAGGATACCAGGAGATTTCCTGGTGGGCTGCAGCAGCTGGGGCTGGAAAGCTACAATTTAAAGAGGTGATTAATGGATGCTATTGGGTTGTAGGGTTTCTATATAACAACAATCTGGCTTTTTGTAATACAATATTAATATAATGTCATTTTTACCAAAAAAGCCATCCCATTTTTGGTTTAGCACCCTGGGTAGTACTTGCTGATTGGTGGATACATTTAGCCACCAATCAGAAAACACTACCTAGATGCTAAACCAAAAATGGAACGGTCCCTAAGCTTATATTCCTGCTTTTCAAATAAAGATACCAAGAGAACGAAGGAAAATTGATAATAGCAGTAAATTAAAATCGCATGCTCTATCTTAATCATCAAAGAACAAAAATTTGGGTTTCATATTCCTTTTAGCTCTTGAGACAGAGGGGCCCATTTATCAAGCTCCTTACTCGCCAGAAAAAACAGTTATGAAGCAGCAGTCTAAACACCGCTGCTTCATAACCTGCCCCCTGCTCTGAGCAGGTGGACAGAGATTGCGTGAAATCAACCCGATCGAATACGATCAGGTTGATTGACACCCCCTGCTAGCGGCCGATTAGCCGCAAATCTGCAGGGGGTGGCGTTGCACCAGCATTTCACAAGAGCTGCTGGTGCAATGCTGAATACGGAGAGCGTATTGCTCTCCGCATTCAGCGATGTCTGTCGGACATGATCAGCTGATCGGATCATGTCGGACAGACATTTTATAAATAGGCCCCAAAAAGTGATTCCTGAGTATATTTTTTATTTTTAGAGTTTTCAAAAAGTTCTATATGATAGTTAATTTTGTAGAAACCTGTATTGTTATCAGGCTTAAAATGTCTAATTAAACAGTTGGGCGTAAAATGTATAGAGAACCTTCAGGAGTCAGCATAATAAAAGGGAAAACAAATATTTTTCAAGGCTCTTATGCTTAGTTAGCCATAAATAAATACAGTGTCAATTATTTCCTTGTAAAGGCAGGGTCATTGCTGCAAGGACGATCAATCTCAATGTAGGGGTATATTAAAAAAAAAAAAAAAAAACTGTTTCTTTGCCTTAAAGAGCTAAATGCTTACTAATAATGTATAGCAAGCTTGTACTATACCTAAGGCACATTTATCAACACAAAGCAGGAAGGTCTTGATAAAGGTTCCTTAAGGGACCACAATGTTTTGGCATTTAATAATAAACTCCACAGCTTGGAAATTGCCCTGTGAGTACCAACCATTATTTTTGCCTTGCAAAGAAACAAGACAATTGACCCTTGTCAGTATGCATGCAGTACCTCATCAACCTTAAAGTGCCTGACTTCATAAACATGTATGTAGGTGCATACTAGTCTCAGAGGTCTTCTATATGGTAGCAGTGTACACAGCAATTTGCTGTAAAAGTGCTGGCTATGTAAAAAATGCAATAGCAGTCAAATTATTATTATTATTTTTTTAATAAGTGGTAAAGCTTACCTACTTTTTGGCCTAAGTAAGGCCACATCAATATGAACACATGAATATGAACTGAATTTAATGAAGATGTTTTCTTTAATTTGCTGAACTGAGAAAACATGGAAAATTGATTCATGATTTATCCTTGTAATTCCATACACATTTCATAAATTTGTTGCTAAAATATATACAATACAACATTTGTACAAAATGATGTAGTTACGATATAGTCACTGATTTTATTATATATATATATATATATATATATATATATATATATATATATATATATATATATATATATATATACAGTGAGGCCCCGGTTTACGCACGACTCGGTATACGAAATTTCGGTTTACGAAATCGAAATTTGAAGAAAAATTGACTCGGTTTACGAATTTTTTTCGCAATACGAAACAAAATGCCGGTTTGCCCCCCTCGGTTTACGAATATTTTTCGCAATACGAAACCAGTGGCCCCTGTGCCCCCTGCATACTCAAGTATGATTGAATTAATGAAGTTTGGGTACCAGTGTGGAGGTGTTGGAGAGGTTTTGGAGCCATTTTGCAGCAAGTTTTTGAGCCTTTTGGAGTCATTTGCAGCTAGTTGTTAAGCCTTTTGGAGCCATTTGCAGCAAGTTGTGGAGCCTTTTGGAGACATTGGAGCCATTTGCAGCAAGTTGTTAAGCCTTTTGGAGCCTTTTGGAGCATTTTTTGGACACTTTATTTGAATTTTTTCGGACCTCCGGAACGCATTAATTGATTTTCAATGCATTCCTATGGGAAAACGTGTTTCGGTTTACGAATTTTTCGCAATACGAAACGACCCGGAGAACGAATTAAATTCGTAAACCGAGGCCTCACTGTATATATATATATATATATATATATATATATATATATACAGTCCAGACAGGACAGCACAATCTTACCCCATCCGTTTGTAACTGCCAAGGTGCACTGAAATAAAGTGTATAGAATGTCCCAAGAAGAAGCAGGCACTCACTGGGCTTTATCCAATTTCCTTTTATTCCAGTATTAAACAAACATATATATATGCTGGTATTGTAATTTTAGCAAATATCATGACATTTTATTTAAAGGGACACTGAACCCAATTTTTTTCTTTTGTGATTCAGATAGAGCATGAAATTTTAAGCAACTTTCTAATTTACTCCTATTATCAAATTTGATTCATTCTCTTGGTATCTTTATTTGAAATGCAAGAATGTAAGTTTAGATGCCGGCCCATTTTTGGTGAACAACCTGGGTTGTTCTTGCTGATTGGTGGATAAATTCATCTACCAATAAAAAAAAGCTGTCCAGAGTTCTGAACTAATAAAAAAGCTTAGATGCCTTCTATATCAAATAAAGATAGCAAGAGATAACGAAGAAAATGTTATAATAGGAGTAAATTAAAAAGTTGCTTAAAATCGCATGCTCTATCTGAATCACAAAAGAAAAAAATTGGGTTCAGTGTCCCTTTAATATGACCATGACCATTTATATGTAGATTCCCTTTTTACAGTTTAAAGGGACATCAAGTTAAAATTAAACTTTAATGATTTAGTCAGAGCATGCGATTTTAACAGACTTATAATTAATTTACTTCCATTATCATATAGACTTCATCCTCTTGGTATTCGTTGTTTAAAAACATGCTAAGCTCAAGATAACTGTATTCTCCTATTAATAGAAATATGAATATATATTCCACGTTACATTGAATAGCACTATTATGTTGCATTAATATTGTTCCTAATTTCTTGTACAGGCACTTTGTAAAGTTTGACCTAGGCTTACTACATTTGTGCTTAAAGGGAAATTAAGCACTTTAAGATTATAATATAAAATGATAAATTGTATATATAAACAAAACTCTGCAATATACTTTCATTATTTATTTTGTCCCCTTTTCCTGTTATTCCATTCTGAAATTGTGAGCTTTATAGTTCCTGTTAGAAATGGAAGTGCAGAACACTGTTATATTCCACACAGCCATTGGCTGCACACCCTAGTGACCTATTTATAACTGTCTCTAATTGGCCACAGCAGAGAAGGTAACCTAAGTTACAACATGGCAGTTCCCATTGTTTTATAGACACTAAAACTTTACACTTATTTTGTCACTATTTAAACAACTAATGAAACTTTAAAAAATACATCTACATGTTATTCTAAAACTAATCTTTTCTTTGAATGCATTATTATTATTATTCTTTATTTATAAAGCGCCAACAGATTCCGCAGCGCTGTTCATATGTAACAAAGATAAAAGGACAGTACAATATGAGACACCAGACAAAATTTAACAAACAAATACAGGAGGAATTGGGAGCCCTGTCCCCGTGGGAACTTACAATCTAAATGGGTAGGAGGGTGAGAAACAGGAGGTGGGGACTGCAAAGGTGGGAGTGATGTTAGTGTGAAGTTAGATGAGGGCAACTAGATGAGGGCAAATATTAGGCAAGTGGAATTCATTAGTTACTGATTTGGTTATAGGCTTCCCTGAACAAGAAGGTCTTTAGGGAGCGTTTAAAGGAGGAGAGGTTGGGGGAAAGCCTGACAGCATGAGGAAGTGCGTTCCAGAGGGTTGGTGCCGCACGAGAGAAGTCCTGTAGTCTAGCATGAGAGGAGGTGATGGTAGAAGAGGCAAGGAGTAGATCGTTATTGGATCTTAGGGGACGGGCTGGAGTATATTTGTTGATGAGTGAGGACAGGTATGGGGGGGCTGCATTGGTAAGGGCTTTGTAGGTCAAAGTGAGAATTTTGAATTTAATTCTGCTGTGAATGGGGAGCCAGTGAAGGGACTCACAGAGGGGTGCGGCAGATACAGAGCGTCGGGAGAGGTGGATTAGCCTAGCAGAGGAATTTAGGATGGATTGAAGGGGGGAGAGGCGGGAGAGAGGAAGGCCAGTTAGTAGGTTGTTACAGTAGTCAAGCCGGGAAATTACTAGGGAATGGATTAGCTGTTTAGTAGTTTCAGCGCTCAGAAAAGGACGGATTTTGGAGATATTGCGTAGGTGTTTGCGACAGGATGAAGAGAGCGATTGGATGTGGGGTATGAAGGACAGATTGGAGTCGAGTGTAACTCCAAGGCAGTGGACTTGGGGTGATGGGGAGATAGTGGTGTCACCGACAGTGATAGTAAAGTTAGAAACTGGAGTAGAATTAGTTGGGGGGATTAGAAGAAGCTCAGTCTTGGACATGTTGATTTTTAGGTGGTGAGAGGCCATCCAGGAAGAAATGCCAGATAAGCAGCTGCTGATGTGGGAAAGGACAGACGGAGAGAGTGCAGGGGTGGATAGGTAAATCTGAGTATCATCAGCATAGAGGTGATAGTTGAAGCCATAGCTACTAATAAGTTGACCCAGTGAGGAAGTATAAATAGAGAAGAGTAGAGGGCCTAGAACAGAGCCTTGAGGTACTCCAACAGACAAAGGCAGTGGAGAGGATGAGTCACCAGCAAATGAGACATTCTATCTAGCATTTATTTAGTGTTCAATGTCCCTTTAAAGCATTATTATTTTAGCAAATGTAAATGGGCAGCAAAGTTTGAAAAATAGTTATTGGTTTCATGATATCTGCAGCTCATATGTTCACTAAGGAGATAGAAATAGTTTATACCTGGTCTAAAGTTGGTTTACAGAAGGGAACAATACATTTTGCAAGTGTGTCTAACAGGAATAAGTGAATAATTAAAGGGACACTGACCTCAAATTTTTTCTTTTGTGATTCAGATAGAGCATGCAATTTTAAGCAACTTTCTAATTTACTCCTATTATCTATTTTTATTCGTTCTATTGCTATCTTTATTTGAAAAAGAAGGCATCTGAGCTATTTTTTGGGTTCAGTACTCTGGACAGCACTTTTTTATTGGTGGATGAATTTATCCACCAATCAGCAAGGACAACCCAGGTTGCTTACTAAAAATGGGCCGGCATCTAAACTTACAGTCTTGCATTTCAAATAAAGATGCCAAAAGAATGAAGAAAATTTGATAATAGGAGTAAATTAGAAAGTTGCTCAAAATTTCATGCTCTATCTGAATCACGAAAGAAAAAATTTGGGTTCAGTGTCCCTTTAACTGTTTTGTTCTTTGCAATAAAAAAATAAAAAATATATGAGGAAAATATGAGCTAAAACAGGTGAATGGGGGAATTAGGGAAAGTAGCAGGTTTCTCTGTGCCTAGTTCTCTGTGCCTAGGGCTAAATCTAAATATGCCCCTAAATGTAGTGGTTAAGGGGTTAAGGATATTAAAGTATAAATGCATGTTAATCCCTTGCTATCCTTGTTTGACAGTTAAAGGGGTCATTCAAACCTTTACCCTTTACATAAAAAGCCATACAAAATATAGGGTACTGTGATGCTGACAGTATTAAAGGAGTAGAAAATAAGTGCCCTTCTAGACACATGTATATATTCTATGACCCAGTTTAATCAAAGGGTCAAAGTGATGTCAGCTGCAGGTTTGCATGAGCGAACCTTCAGCAGAGATTTAAGAAGCAGCAATCATTAGATCACTGCTTCTTAAAGGGACAGTCTACACCAGAATTTTTATTGTTTTAAAAGATAGATAATCCCTTTAGTACCCATTCCCCAGTTTTGCATAACCAATACAGTTATAATAATATACTTTTAACCTCTGTGATTGTCTTGTAGCTAAGCCTCTGCAAACTGCCCCTTTATTTCAGTTCTTTTGACAGACTTTAGCCAATCAGTGCCTGCTCCCAGATAACTTCACGTGTACAAGCACCGTGTTATCTATATGAAATACGTGAACTAACACCCTCTAGTGGTGAAAAACTGTTAAAATGCATTCTGAAAAGAGGTGGCCTTCAAGGTCTAAGAAATTAGCAGCATATCTCAATCCCCCCTGGAATTTTCTGACCACAAAGATTGACAGCCACTGCTTGCACGAGATTGGCGGAATGCGAGCAGGGGGCGGCATTGCACACTAGTCATAGGGTGCAGTGATAAGTGTGGGCAGCGTATTGCTGTCTGCTAGACACAAGTGAGAAGATATAAACCCCTGTACACCTGATTTTCTTAAATCTGGCCCTATGTGTGTTTATTATTGCACGTGATATGTTCATACAATTGAGGGTTGGAGAATCAGTTTATACGAAAAGTATTTAACACAAAATCTTCTCATGATTTGTAATGATTTCCTATTATAAAGATGTTTAAACTGATATGTTTTATCTGTGAAAATATGTAGCAAGTATTATATCCCTTTAACAAATAAATATAATTAATTCACCTTTGCACTGCGATGGCCTTTTCATGTCGCCATTTTAAAGCTGAGATTTTCCGAGCTGACATTTCATTAAGTTACCATGTTCATTCGTCCTCATTATTGAACAGTCGGTACAAGTATTTTCTAATTCTGTTAAAATTCCCAATTGGCCAATTAATGAGAGAAGATTCTGATTCTTTTCTAGGTATCATCTACTTTACTTCAGATACTTAGCACTAGATAAAAAAAGTGTCTTAGATAATTTGAGCAGGTTTCTTAATTAGTGAATGGAATTGATAGCCAAACTGTCACTTGTAGACTGGAAGGCTTGTTAATGAAGTGTCTCCTTTAAAGTTTTTTTTGTTTTTATTCTTACTTTAAAGAGAGACAGGAAATTAGCTAGGAAGTGAGAGTGGGAGAGATAAATAAAATTAATGAAAGTTTACATTCTGAGCAACCTGTTCTATTGCAACAGACAGTTATTTCATTGTAATTAGTTTTCTTTTTATTATTAAATCAAATTAATGCATGTATGGGTGATGAATGACAATGGTCTTCACTGTAAAATCTATCTAATATATGCATTGTATGTTGAATATTACACTTTTTAATAAAGTTTTCAAATTCCAAAGGAAAAAAGTTATACATTTTAGGAAATTAAAGGGACATGAAAACCAAAAATTTTCTTTCATGATTCAGATAGAGAATACAATTTTAAACAACTTTACAATTCACTTCTATTATTTAATTAGCTTCCGTCTTTTGTTATCCTTTGCTGAAAGGTTTATATAGACAAGCTCATGAGCAGCAGAGAACCTAGGTCCTAGCTGTTGATTGATGGCTGCAAATACATATTGATTGTGATTGGCTAACCCATGTGTTCAGTTAGAAACCAGTAGTGCATAGATGCTCCTTCAACAAATGATACCAAAAGAATGAAACAAATGAGATAATAGAAGTCAATTAGAAAGTTGTTTAAAAATGTATTCTCTATCTGAATCATGAAAGACATTTTTGGGGTTTCATGTCCCTTTAACTGCTCTTATTTCCAGTTGTTTTCCCCATTAAATAAATGTTGTTGTTTTTTTTTAAAATTGAAACATAACATTTATTCTGAAAAAAAAAAAAATATTTTCCAAAAGGTGTACAGTACACAGGTATTCTTCACATTATAAAGCCTGTGCAGTAGGCCAATGCTGGGGGCAAAATTATAGTATCATTAGAGTGGAGAACACCAAAGCACCTACATTTAACCTGTAACTGTAATACCAGGTAACTTTGTGAAAGTTGTTATGCCATTGTTGTGACAATATTGTGGTCCACATCAAAATAAACCTGACAATCTTTAAAGGAATTGGAAAGTCAAAATTAAACTTGTATGATTCAGATAGAGCATGTTATTTTAAAACCCCTTTTAAATGTATTTTTATTTTCAAATGTACTTTGTTCTCTTGGTATCTATTGTTGAAAAATAATATGTACATATCCTACACTAGTGGGTGCTAGCTAGTGATTGGTGCCTGCATACGTTTGTCTCTTGTGATTGGCTGACTAGATGTGTTCAGCTAGCACTCATTAGTGCATTTCTGCTCTTTCAATAAAGTATATCAAGGGAATGAAGCAGATTGGATAAAATAAGTCAATTGGAATGTTGTTTAAAATTGCATTCTCTATCAGTAATCCTGAAATAAAGTAAAATTGTTGGCCATTTATGGAAGCCAACAAACAGTCGATTTTATTTTTAAAGATAGATAGAAAATAGATTTATTTAATTATGCTGTGCTGCAATAATTTGGAAGCAGCTAAGGACATACATACACTGTCAAAATGAGAGTCACTCACCTGACTAATATATAGGGCTTCGTTTATAAAGCTTTGGAGCCCTTGAGGTGGGTGCAACTAGAAGTTATGAAGCAGCAGACATAAGCTGCTTCCTAACCTTTCTGCCAACTCTGAGGTGCTGGGGATCCACATCCCCATGCAATTGGTTACTTTAGATGAGAGGCGGGGCTTGATGAACACTTACTCATGATGAAATGATATATGTTTGCAGCAGATGCCTTCCAAGCCTGTCTGCCTGCATACAAATACATGGGGGCCCAAAGTATTACTATAAATGATATTAATGCTTTTTTTTAAAAAATATATCTTTATTGAGAGAGATACACTTTAGACGTAGCAGACACACATCAAGTATTACATAGTTTAGCATTGATCCTTTCATGGTTAACAATCAGCTCACATTTTGGTATGAAAAAGACAGAATGCTATCATCATTTATACATTGGTATGACAGTTCCATGTTATCACGTTACATGCGTCCGATTGTATGTGTGTTTTATTGCCCGTCCAAATATCTGCACCTCTTCATTTTAAATTATATAAACAACAACTTCAACACTACTTATAAAACTATCTAACATAAACAAATATCTAACATAAACAAATATATCATACAATTCAGTTCAGTTGACTCAGCTCTTCAAACCCACATTAGGAGGGGAGGAGGGTATTAATGCGTTTTATGTATAAAATGCATAAGGGTACAAATTGACAAACAAGGAAATGTTATTTTTGCTAAAGTATTATTGTATTGTTTTTAAACATAAGCTAGTCAGCCAATCAGGAGCTTGCAGCTTTTGAGCAGGAATTGACCTGTGTTTAACACCTTTGTAGTGGTTATACACAATTGCTATTTGAACATGCACGCTTAAAGGGACAGTATACTATAGAATTGTTTTTCCCTTAATGTGTTTCCAATTACTTATTTTACCAGCTGCAGAGTATAAAATGTAAGAGATTTGCTTTTTTAAGGCTTATTTTTGTATATGAAATAGCTGATTTTGTGTTTTGAAGTCACAACCTAATAAAATGGGTTGAGCTTGTAGGTATAATCAGATCTCATTACTTTATCACATTGTGTACATATACATGCTTCTTTATCTTATATCTGTCCATAAACCAATCACCAATACTTGGAGAGAACAATGGAAATTAACATTTTATTATCTTATCTCTTCTATAAACCACTGGGAGTGTAATTTCTTCTACTGGCTGTGTTAACACAACTTGACCTCGAGGCCAACAACTTTCTGGATAGGTGGGGATACCACAGGCTAAATAATCTATTTCAAATGCCAATATAAGTGTAATGGAAATACTTGTAAACAATTTAATTCACTCCAGCAGATAAAGTGGATCATTGGAAACAAATTAAAGGGGAGACAATTTTTGAGTAAACTGTCCCTTTAAACAAGTTTGCAATTTACTTCTGCTATCTAATTTGCTTTGTTCTCTTGGTATCCTTTGCTGAAAAGCATACACAGGTAGGTTCAGGAGCAGCAACGCAGTACTGGAAGCAAGCTGCAGTTTGGTGGTTGTACATATAAGCCTCTTACATTGGCTAACCAGATGTTTCCAGCTCCTTCAACAAAGGATACAAAGAGATTAAAAAAAAATTAATAATAGAAAAATTTCTATGCTCTTTCTGAATCATGAAAGTCAAATTTTGGGTTTCATATCCCTTTAAGAAAAAAATATTAAAATAAAATTGTTCCTTTCTAGTTAAAGGGACACTGAACCCAATTTTTTTCTCTTGTGATTCAGATAGAGCATGATATTTTAAGCAACTTTCTAATTTACTCCTATTATCAAATTTTCTCTTGGTATCTTTATTTGAAATGCAAGAATGTAAGTTTAGATGCCAGCCCATTTTTGGTGAACAGCCTGGGTTGTCCTTGCTGATTAGTGGATACATTCATCCACCAATAAAAAAGTGCTGTCCAGAGTTCTGAACCCAAAAAAAGATGCCTTCTTTTTCAAATAAAGATAGCAAGAGAATGAAGAAAAATTGATAATAGGAGTAAATTTGAAAGTTGCTTAAAATTGCATGCTCTATCTGAATCACGAAAGAAAATATTTGGGTTCAGTGTCCTTTTAATGCATAGCTTCCATGTCCCTTTAATTCTGTAAGGTACTGGTGGTATATATATTTTTCTTTATTGTGTAATCACTGATAGTTTATTAGTAATAGTATATACACATTTGTACACAAAGCTATGTATGAAAATTGCTTTCATATTTTGTAGATTTGTCCTAGTTTTCTATATTCGATTTGGGAATTGACTTTCATCAAATATTTGATTTCTTAATTAACAGGAGCATGTGAATTCTCCATTGTAAATATTAACATATATTTAAAAATCTGCTATCAAGAACAGATTTATTTTACTAATTGTGTACCTGAAATTTTGGCATTGAATACATTTATTTGCATTTCTCACAATTCAAATGAAGATCAAATACTTGGAACACATAATTCAACAGCTTTGTTTTAAAAAAATAAAATAAAATGGTTAAAGCATTCTCATTGCCAATATATAACTCTAATAGGAAAAATAGGGAGAAAACTTGTGTATGTTTGTATTTGGCAGTAAATGTTTCCTTATGTTTTGATTTTTACAGATAAAAGGTATTTTGTTCTTGCAATATTATTACTTTATAATGCCAAATGTTTCATTAGCTTTTAGTAAAAAGAAAGCAAAGTTAAAAACAACAAAATAAAATTTTCTTTATGCATTTTTACTAAAGTTTAAAACAATCCCATAATTATTTGTTATGTTAAAAGTCCATTATCACAAAAGGCATGTGCAAATGCTTTTATCCTTATATATCCTCATATCTTTACTCAATGGAAAATATTGTTTTCTTTCTTTTTTTCCCTTAAAGTAACATCAGCTGGATTTAAAAATGATCCACTTAAATTAATGGTAAACTGTCCCCTTTGTATAAACAGATGTGGAATGTTAGTGATAATTTAGATGGAGTTTAATTAATCAGTTGTAATGAAGATGCGCTTTAACTTACTTTTTAATTCATCGTTGAAATTCAAATAAACCATGCTTTGGCCGCCCACTTCAAAAAAATTTTTGGTATGCTAACGGTTTTAACTGTTTTCCAATCTTCACTATAGCCACACATTTTTTTTGTGTGTGAGTGCCATATGGCTAGAGAGATGATTGGAGAACAGTTCATACTTTTAGCTCACAAAAAAAATAAAGAAATATAGCGCAGAATATTTGAATTTCAGAGCTGCGTTAAAAAGTAAGTTAAAGTACATCTTCATTACAACTGATGAATTAAACTCCATCTAAAATATTGCTAACATTCTGGATCTGTTTATATAAAGGGGACAATTTACCATCACGTTAAAAGCACTGGGGTTTCCCTTATAGGCCAGATTTTAAGGGCATCTGAACTTGAGCACAGGTGAAATAATCAGCTGAATAGTAAACATGTTAATTAACTTGCTCTTCCCCAAGATAATCCTGAAAATCTTGAGAACAGATTTGAAAACCAGTGCTTTACAGAGACATTCACATGGGCAATCACATCTTTTTCAATTACTATATGTTGAATTGCATACGTAAAAACATAGTTAAAAATAGCTCCAGAGCACCAATGCACAACTAGGACCTAGCCAAACACATCTGATGAGCCAATGACAAGAGGCATATGTGCATAAGCACCAATCACCAGCTATCTTCCAGTAACACATTGATGCACCAAAGCCTATTTAGATAGCAAGAGAATTAAAGGGATATGAAACCCAAAAAGTTTATTTTGTGATTCAGACAGAACATACCATTTAAAAAAAGTTTCCAATGTACTTCTTTTATCAAATTGTCTTTGTTCTTATGATATTCTTTGTTGAAGAGATACCTAGGTAGATGTCAAGAGCACTACATGTCAGGAAATAGTGCTGCCATCTAGTGGTCTTGCAAATGGATAGCATTCTTGCAAAACTGCTGCCATATAGTGCTCAAAAAAACGGTCTAGCTCTTAAGCATATGTCCATACTTTTTACAGAAAGACACCAAGAAAATGAAGAAAAAAAAAATAACATTATATGTAAATTGTAAAGTTATTTAAAATTGCCTGCTCTATTTGAATCAAGAAAGAAAATATTTGGGTTTCATATCCCTTTAGGTAAATTTGATATTAGAAGTTAAAGGGACACTGAACCCAAAGTTTTTCTTTTGTGATTCAGATAGAGCATGCAATTTTAAGCAACTTTCTAATTGACTCCTATTATCAAATTGTTTTCATTCTATTGGTATCTTTATTTGAAATGTAAGAATGTTAGTTTAGATGCTGGCCCATTTTTGGTGAACAAACTGGGTTGTTCTTGCTGATTGGTGGATACATTCACCCACCAATAAACAAGTGCTTTCCATGGTTCTGAACAAACAAAATAGCTTAGATGCCTTCTTTTTCAAATAAAGAAAGCAAGAGAACAAAGAAAAATTGATAATAAGTGTAAATTAGAAAGTTGCTTAAAATTGAATGCTCTATCTGAATCACGAAAGAAATTTTTTTGGGTTCAGTGTCCTTTTAATTGTTACCTAGCTTAACATTGTATCCCTTTTTTAAACCATGAACGTTTAATTATACGTTTCATGTCTTTTTAAGTGTATTTTTCTACAGTACTTATCCATATGGGTCAAGCAATGCACATGATTAAATTTTTATTCAAGAATAAATAAAACATAATAACTGTATCTTGTAATTCATGTTTAGGGTCATGTATTGCGCTCTAACAGAAAACATTGTTACATATGGAGTTGCCAACTGTCTTTCGTAAAAATAGCGTGTTAGGTGTAGGTGACTGGGCATTGATTGTAGGCGGAGTCATACAGTAAACTTGGGAACTAATAAGGACTCTAACAAAAAATCTAACTAACCACTAACAAACTGTATTATTCAAGAGGACTCTGTCTGCGATTTATAAGATTGCCCAAAATTTAAATATCAATGCAATCTCTTATGTTCTTGAATGCTGGCAAATAGAGGCTTTATCCAGGACACACTAATCTGTTAATTTAACAGCAATCTTGACATTTTAAAAGTTTTTTTTTTTATTTGATCGATCAATTAGACCAATATCTTTATTAAGAAAGTGCTTTTATTTATGTATCAATTTTAAACTTGCATCTGATTATTATTTTTTTCTATTTGTATCAATTTTCGTTGTATCAATACCATTTAAATTGTAATACATTTGTATATATAATTTATAACATAGACAAATAAATGCATTTCATTATATGTTTTTCTGACACTATCCAGATTATTATTATTTAACGCTGTTTAGAAATCGATTACTTAAGAAAGTGATTTCTATATTAAATTAGATTAACCATTAGTATTGGGGCTAAAAAATCCTTAAATCTAGTATTAACCATTTAGGATATCCTATCTGCTTTTAGCGCCCTCTAATTTGTTTGAAAAATTACGTATCTGCATTCTTATCTTGGAAGGGGACAAAAGTTCAGAGTGGCCGTATAGGAAAAGTTTGCGCTAACCTTTACATTGCACCAAAATGCAATGGCCCCTCGCCAAAGCTCTACCTGACGTTTTGCCCTTGCCCCAGTAATAAACAACTGATAATGTAATCCCTTTGGTTATTAATATCACGCAAATCATTGCCTTCCAGTAATCATAGCAGTGATCTGACTACCTTTCATTTAAAGTGATGGTAAACTCTCCCCTTTTAAAATCAGATCTGGAATGTAAGCGCTATTTTAGATGAAGTTTAATTCATTAGCTGTAATGAAGATGCAGTATAACATGCTTTTTAATATAGATATGAAATTCAAATACCCCACGTTACACCTCCCACTTCAAAAGTCAATTTTCCTGTCAGCTAAATGATTGAATTACTCTCCAATCAATGCTCTATCTACAACAAAAGTGCCATATGGGGAGAGCACTGATTGGACAACAATTCAATCTGTTAGCTCACAGAAAATGTTACTTTTTAAGTGGGCGGAGGAGCATGCAGTATTTGAATTTCATATCTATATTAAAAAGCATGTTATACTGCATCTTCATTACAGCGAATGAATTAAACTCCATCTAAAATAGCGCTTACATTCCAGATCTGATTTTAAAAAGGGGAGAGTTTACCACCACTTTAAAAACAGCACTCATAGTTAGGGATGGGCGAATGGGGTGAAAGTACAGTTCACTTGGTAGAATTGTCCCGTGGACATTTGTTGATAAGAAAAAAAAATCATTAAAATTTGCTAATCAAATGTTATTTCTGTTTTTCAAATGTTACTTTCATTTTTGAATGCTCATAATTAGATCAAATGTCCCCATTCGATATTTCGAAAGTAACCTTCGATTTAACAAATACTATTCAGAAGTTCAACAGTTCAGGTGGTAGGGAAATTAGTACATTGAAACATAATAGATACAAATTAATCAATTCAAAATTTTCTACATCAAATTTTGCATAATTAGAATATTACATTTAAAGAGAGCATTAAAAATACTATTACAAATATGTTAATTCAAATTTTTCCAATTCGAATATTACATAATTCGTTTTAAAATATGCAATATTTGAATTAGAGATATTCAAATTGAGTATTACATTTAAAGACATTATATATAAATGACATTAAAAGCACAGTCTACTCCAGAATGTTTATTGTTTTAAAAAATAGATAAACCCTATATTACCAATTCTCAAATTTTGCATAACCAATATGGATATATTAATATACTTTTTACCTCTGTGATTACTATCTAAGCCTCTGCAGACTGCCCCCTTATATCAGTATTTTTGACAGATTTGCATTTTTGCCAATCAGTGCTGACTCATAAAATTCCTCAGGAGTGAGCACGGTGTTATCTATATGGCACACATTAACTAGTGCTCTCTAGCTGTGAAAAACTGCCAAAATGCACTATGATAAGAGGCGGTCTTTAAGGGCTTAGAAATTAGCATATGAGCCTACCTAGGTTTAGCTTTCAACAAAGCATACCAAGAGAACAAAGCAAATTTAATAATAATAATAATAATAACAAATTGTAAAGTTGTTTAAAATTGCATGCCCTAACTGAATCGTGAGTTTAATTTTGACTAAGCTGTCCCTTTAAATGAATGTAAGAATGTTGTACAAACATTCGAAATTTGAAACAAAAAAATATGTCAACATTTTCAAATGTTGCACAACATTTACCCATCCCTACTCACATTGAAGTGTTTTACAACCTTATGGTTAGCTGGAGAAACTCTTACAAAGTATTGATTTTGTCCCTAGTGGCTACAAATAACACACATAGCAGTATTTTACCACCCCTCATGACTGCCAGGCCCAGTACCACATAACACAGTGATTATCTTGTATCCTTCTTGTCTGCCAGTAACACAGAGAGTTGTGTATGTGAAGTGTAACTTCATTTTAGGCCATATTTGTAGTACAAAAAAGCATAAGAGGCATTTAAAATTTAGCTCAAGGTACACTGAAAAAAATGGACATTTATGTGTCCAGTATTTTTGTACAGATTTTACTGGACAGCCTACTAAAATACTAGACAGTCAAGTTGAATACTGGACACCTGGCAACCCTTGGTACACATGGAAATAGGATTGCCAGGTGTCTGGTATTTAATCAGGCAGTCCCATCTTTCATCCAACTGTCTGTCAAAATTTGTAGAAAATTACTGGACCAGTTTTTAAAATTATCTGCTTTCCTGCAGAGCATCCATGTCCCTTTTACCCTGTGTAAAAATGATACCCCATGCTTACTAGCATTAGGGAATAAAAACTATAGACTGTGCCCCCTCCCGGAAACTTGCTACGCTTCCTGCTGGTTGCTGTGGGGGCAGGGTATCTGCTACAGATGTAGAGAAGGGAGCTTGTGAATTGTCTCTGTTTCCGCTTTGCAGACTTTCTCCCTAGCCTGCACACTGACAGTCAGAAGACACGTAAGTCTGCCTTTTCACCAATATGCCCTACTAATTAAAACCATAACGTTGTCTGTGCTTTCATGTTTTTTTCTTCTGATAAAACAAACTGTTTAACTCCTTGACTGCTTGAGAGGGCTGCTATTCAATATGTAGCGGATGTGCAACACTCACTAATTGGCACCCTTGGAAAATATGAGCAAAGGCGGCTGTGAAAAATTGTCTTTATTGTTTAACCTTTTGATATTTTGTTCAAAAAGTACTCAAAAATACTCTGCTCTCATGGATATCAAACAATTGCAAACACAACACAGGTTTGTCCAAATATATATATATATATATATATATATATATATATATATATATATATATATATATATATATATATATATACAAAACACGGAAGGGGACTGCACTCTCATACCGGACTGGGTACACATCTCATGACCCTGCAACATGCTCAGCAATGGGTGCTCACTGGCACTCACAGGAAGCTGTGCTGTCCCCAGAGTCACAGGTAGATAACCCCAGACAGGTCTGGGTGCAACAACTATAGGGAAAATTACAAAACAAATTAATACAACACACAGAGAAAGTCCAGCACTCACTTACAAGCTCTCTTCTAAGATTTAAAAGCAAAATGGAAAGGTTAGTTACCGCATCAGGCCAAATGGGACAAGCCCAGGTACCTCGTCAAGGTCCTTTCCAATACCTTGGACCCTAAAACAGCCACACAATGCAAGCTCTCAAATCCAAACAAACTGAGAACAAGCGAAGGGTGCACAGACTTATGTAATCACCCTAGACATATACAAAACACGGAAGGGGACTGCACTCTCATACCGGACCGGGTACACATCCCATGACCCTTCAACATGCTCAGCCCTGGGTGCTCACTGGCACTCACAGGAAGCTGTGCTCTCCCCAGAGTCACAGGCAGTTAACCCCAGACAGGTCTGGGTGCAAGAACCATAGGGAAAATTACAAAACAAATTATATATATTATAATTCAAGAGTTAGTAAGTATTGTCTAATGAAAAATCAAAAGACAATACTTCTCTATGGTGAGCTGTGAGACTGGTAATGACAAGACAAAGACAGTGCAATTAAATGCCACAGCGCCCTCTGTGGTGGTATGACCACATTGCACATAAACTTGTTTGCAAAGTGCAACAGAACAGGGAAAAGGATACACATTGTAGCACTCCTAGGTCAAAAGTTGATAAAGTTTGAATCAATATCACTGGCTATTCACTGAGGAATAGATAGATAGAAGACAAGAAAAATTGGACTACTTAAAATATAACTTTTATTGGGTTAAAATAAAATAGGATGAAGCATTAAAAACACACTTGGGTACCGACTGTAGTGCATACGTATATATCCAAAGTGGTAATACTTATTGTATATGTTAGAAACACCGATTCATACTGGAATATTGTGTCCAAGAATCGTTAATGTAGTGGATCCAAATGTATGTATGAGAGGGCAGAAATTGTATAGTATTGAAAATTAATAAAATTATTAATTGTAACAGCTCTAGTATCACTCTAATTAACGCATGAATATTAGTATCTTAGTCCTGAATGTGTGTGATCCAAATTAATAAAACGCTAATAGGACCAGGTAATATTCCTGGATTGGATACATCAATAGTAGTAAAGGGTTAACACCTTATTATATTACAGGATAATGTTACAAAATAAAGTGGCATTAAAAGGAGCGATTAACTAGCAATGAAGTATGCAAAATTGTATACCCGTGTACGTAGTACGCTGATCATTATACATAGGTATAGAGAATAAATAAGCTTAAATGAGACCTGATAGTTAAATGCTTGTGCATAAATGTGTCATTAATGTAAACCTATGCTTAAAAGATTAGCATGCACGGTAACTTGCTCATTCTCAATGTGAGTAGATGCTACTATTTGAATTAATTTAAATGATTTGGAGGCAAGTTAAGGTATTATGATGAAAGTTGAATATGGTGAGAAACGTATAAGTAAGGTATATATTTAATACTGGTAGCTACCATATAAGTGGCTAGATAAGAGTAGCCACATTAAATTCTATATTGAAAAGTATGGATTATACGTTCTAGTAATGTACTGACCAAACCTTAGCACAGTATAAGAGTATTACAGCATGTGTGGGGTTTGTGCTCTATAAAGCGTGTTGGGTTAACAGCTAAATCTCACTACTTGATCACAATGTAGTAGTTCAGTATATAGCCGCCTTTGAAAAAGCTACGTTAAGTGTCGAAACATGTTAGGGACGTTAGGGCAATGGTGAGGAGCCCTAGGAGCTCCTGTGGTTTTAGCAAGTCTTAGGCTACCGACATTTACTGTAGTCCATCAATCTTATAGATTAACTTAATACTATTGAGAATTACTGTTCCAGTACTAAGTACGAATGAACCTTTCTATTAGTCCAGTGTCAATCTGTTCCCAGTATGTGCTTGAATGAAAGGGCAATGTTATGATTGGGAGGTAATTTGTTATAAACCGCAGCTACGGTGGTAACCGTATTACATAGTATCAACATATCCTTATAACTTCAATTGCTATACAAGTATACTATACACACTAAGTACCGTGTGTTACTGTGTATTACGAATGTATAAAGTAACAAATCAATAAACAGAATAAGATAAGGACTGTTGATATAATTTGTTATAACAACCGCTTACCACAACTCAGTTTTGTTACTCACAAGCATTGCAAGCGAAATTCTTTGTCTATACAATCCTGAATTGCAATCTTAGAAAAATAGTAATTTACACACCTGTACAAAACGGAATTGCAATGTAGCAGAAAAATTGTCTATTGAACAGGAGGCACAATAATCCATCTGAAAGTGAATATATAAATTAATAACTAACTGAGTAAAACGGGTATTGTCCAGTTAATCAAATCCAATTACCGCATGTTATCTTAAAATATCGGCATATATAAGACGTGTAAAATAATCATACCTACACGTCCTAGCCTCATTGTGGAGGGTTTGTTTAAACAACAATTATTGCATTTCTCTGAAGCTACTTTAATCTGGTAATTCAGCCCGGCAACTATTACAGTAAAACATTGGGTGTATTTATATTTTACAATAAATTACTGCGGCCTGCTATATACTGAACTACTACATTGTGATCAAGTAGTGAGATTTAGCTGTTAACCCAACACGCTTTATAGAGCACAAACCCCACACATGCTGTAATACTCTTATACTGTGCTAGGGTTTGGTCAGTACATTACTAGAACGTATAATTCATACTTTTCAATATAGAATTTAATGTGGCTAGTGATTCAACAAATGTACACAGTAGAGATCCCTTATATATCTCATAAAACTACACATGAATAATTAGATGAAGTGGTTTTTACTCAGATGTGGGTTGCACCAGTCCAAAGTTAATTTGTTTTGTTAAAATTAATTAGCCAAAAAGCCTTTTTACACATTGTCAAGCGATTCATGTATAAATATATGGGGCTGCGTCTCCAAAAGTTGTAAATCCCATTTTATATTTTACATAATAAAGCTAATTTTGAAAAAAAAAAAAAAAAAAAAGAATTTAATGTGGCTACTCTTATCTAGCCACTTATATGGTAGCTACCAGTATTAAATATATACCTTACTTATACGTTTCTCACCATATTCAACTTTCATCATAATACCTTAACTTGCCTCCAAATCATTTAAATTAATTCAAATAGTATATTCCAATATGGATCGGTGTTTCTAACAAATACAATAAGTATTACCACTTTGGATATATACGTATGCACTACAGTCGGTACCCAAGTGTGTTTTTAATGCTTCATCCTATTTTATTTTAACCCAATAAAAGTTATATTTTAAGTAGTCCAATTTTTCTTGTCTTCTATCTATCTATTCCTCACTGAATAGCCAGTGATATTGATTCAAACTTTATCAACTTTTGACCTAGGAGTGCTACAATGTGTATCCTTTTCCCTGTTCTGTACCAAAGTTAGTTATACACAGCACCCACACCCTGCCAAACCTAGTGGCGAGACATTGGGTATTTAGGTCTATCCTATTTCAGTAGTGCCATTGGTATTCTTCAACTATTTGTGTGCAATGTGGTCATACCACCACAGAGGGCGCTGTGGCATTTGATTGCATTGTCTTGTCATTACCAGTCTCACAGCTCACCTTAGAGAAAGCTTTATGTGATTGTTATTGCAGACATTTTTATGCTGTTCTTTCTATTTGGAGTTTAAGTTTGTAGCCATTTGAAATCAGATTTGGAGAGGTGACGCACATTTTATTTACTGTTGTGCAAGCTGTGGCAATTGCTATTGTCATTGAAATATTTGGAGAGGTGACGCACATTTTATGCAAGCTGTGGCAATTGCAATTTGCAGTGAAAAAATCTTGTCAAAAGGCCTTTTAAAGATATCACCAACCATAAAGTGAAAAACTAATTGGAGATTGGCTTAACCAAGCACACACAAGAGTTGTTTGTTGTCCTAGATTGAACAGATGACGTGAGAGGAACCGTAATCTTTAACAACTCAGGATCAACTAGGGTTAACACAGACAAATTACTTGTACCAACAAAGCCTGTGGAACTCGATTCATTTACAAACTCTTCTGGTGACACGCCTCCCTCTTACCTCATAGGATTGAGGGCACTTAATGTAAGTAGAAACTTCAGCCGACTCCGGAACATTTACTTATTATATATATATATATATATATATATATATATATATATATATATATATATATATATATATATATATATATATATATATATATCACAATTATTGGCATCCTTTTAGTCAATACTTTGTGCTACCTTCTTTTACTGGTGTACTCTCCTCTTCAGTTCACCCCACAGGTTTTATATGGGGTTCAAGTCAGGGGACTGGGATGGCCATGGCAGGAACTTGATTTTTTGGTCAGTAAACAATTTCTGTGTTGATTTTGATGTATGCTTTGGATCATTGTCCTGCTGAAAGATCCAAAAACTGCCCATTTTAAGCTTTCTGGCAGAGGGTATGATGCCTAGTATCCTAACAAAATGTCCAAGTCCTCTGGCAAAAAAACAGCCCTAAAACATTAAAAAACCACCACCATATTTAACTGCGGGCATGAGGCACTTTTCCATTTGGCTACCTCTGTGTGTGCACCAAACTCACCTCTGGTGTTTATTATCATAAAGCTCTATTTTAGTTTCATCTGACCATAGATCCCGATTCCATTTGAAGTTCCAGTAGTATCTGGCAAACTAAAGATGCTTGAATTTGTTTTTGAATGAAAGTAGAGGCTTTTTTCTTGAAACCCTTCCAAACAACTTGTGGTGATGTAGGTGACATTGGATTGTAGTTTTGGAGACTTTTTGACCCCAAGTTGCAGCTAACCTCTGCAATTCTCAAGCTGTGATCCTTGGAGATATTTTGGCCACTTGAACTATCCTCTTCACAGTGGATTGAGATGATATAGACACACATCCTCTTCCAGGTTGATTGATACCATTTCCAGTTGACTGAAACTTCTTAATCATTGCCCGGATGGTGGAAATGAGCATTTTCAATGATTTTGTTATTTTTGTATAGCCATTTCCCTCTTTGTTAAGCTCAACAAACTTTTGCCGCACATCAGAGCTATATTCTTTGGTCTTACCCATTGTGATGAGTGACTAAGGAAATGTGGCCTATGTGCTACCTCATATTTATACCCATGTGAAACAGGAAGTCATGGTTGAACATTTTTCTGTTCCTAGTCACCCAGGTGGACCAAAAAATGTAAAATATAAATGGGAATATACTTCAAATATATGTTTCTCATATGAATTATTAGGGGTGCCAATAACTGTGGCACACAAATATTTAACAAAGATTTGGATAAACCTGTGTTGTGTATGCATGTGTTTGATATCCATGAGAGCAAAGTCATTTTGTGTACTTCTTGAAAAAAAGGAAAAAAGGTTAAACAATAAAGACAATTTTTCACAGCCTTCTTTGCTCATATTTACCAAGGGGTCAATATTAGTGGAGGGCACAATATATATATATATATATATATATATATATATATATATATATATATATATATATATATATATATATATATATATATATATATAGTGTTTTTATTGCTGAGTGTCCGGTATTTTTGTGGAGCCCTACATGGAAATCAAGTAAAGGCTTGTATATATTTGCATAAAAAAACATATTAACACTTGTATTTTGGTATTTTGTTATGGAAAATTCATGAACATTTTTAGTTTGTCACTTATTTATATTTTTTAAGAAAAAAAATATTGTATGTATGTAAAATAAAAAGTGAAATTGCTTCCTTTTATGCTATAACAGCTCTGTCAACACATAGAATGCTAGGGTATGACAGGCGGCTTCCTGCATTTATTTTTGATAGCCTGACAAAAACAGCTCATCACACAGTGTCAGTGCACAAGAGGAACGCATGTCATCTGCTGGGGTCAAATTTTAGATCAGGAAGTTTTGAGGAGGTAAAGCAGTCTGATCTTATAACTTGTTGCTGTCTGAGATGATCCTTAGTAAAGTGAAGGCAGCAGGTTCAGCTTCTTACTTCATTCACCAGGATGTCTGTGTGTGTTGTGGCTCGTTGAATTGCAGCAGACTAGGGGTCCAATGTCTGGAGTAAAATTAAGTGAGTTTGAAGATTTACGTGAAAGACTGTTTCTCTGAATTGCTGAAGACATCAGATTTCTATTATACCAGACCTTTTAAGTTAAAGGGATACTAAACCCAATTCCCCCCCCCCCGTATGAATCAGATAGAGCATGCAATTTTAAGCAACTTTCTAATTTACTTCTATTATCAATTATCTTTGTTCTCTTGGTATCTTTATATGAAAAAGCAGGAATGTAAGGTTAGGAGCCATGCTATTTTTGGTTCAGAACCTGGGTAGCACTTGCTGATTGGTGCCTACATCTTTTAACTATGCCTATAGAATGCCACTGTTCAATCCACTAACAGAATAATATATTTATTAGAATATCACCAAAAATATAACAACATTTCGGTCTATGTGACCTTAATCATGCTGCACCATATAGACCAAAACGTTGTTGTTATATTTTTTGTAATGTTCTAACAAATATAATATTCTATTTCTTGGACTATATATACAGTTTTATGGGTTTATGTAGGACCCTATAGCGTGCACCCATTAACCTGCTGGACACCTGATTTTTCAATCCACTAACAAAGGCAAGAAAACCCAATGAGTAAAATAAGACGCTTTAAATTATGTATTATGAATTCAAATTTCAAGGTATTTTTTACATCTGCAGTATTGTTTTATTACAATTTTTTCTGTGTATATTAAATGTATGCATAATTTCAATACTATTTATATTTTTCCATAAATGCAATTTTTACTACTTTTTTTGTGTAATTTATTTGTTTCATGCAATGTTTAAATTACATTTTTTTCTGAGCTCTATTGTAATGTATGCATTTCATTCACATACATAAAATGCAGGCAACGCCCCTTTGTGAGAAACACTGTTTTCCAGGAAAAATTTGCCTAGAATTCACTGGCTCATAGAACTGTCAAGAATTCTTACAGAATCTCCTAAACCCAGAGACCTTTAGATAACTGGATAGTAGGGCTCACTGTCTTGTGGTTTATCTTGGCATATGTACTTTTTGGACTACAGAAGCAGTTCCAGATTTTAATTGGCTGTATTTGAATATATCCCTACGAGTTCATAATTAAAGGGACACTGTACTCAAAAATTTTCTTTCGTGATTCACATAGAGCATGCATTTTTAAGCAACTTTCTAATTTACTCATATTATCAAATTTTCTTCATTCCCATGGTATGTTTATTTGAAAAGCAAGAATGTAAGTTTAGATGCCGGCCCATTTTTGGTGAACAACCTGGGTTGTCCTTGCTGATTGGTCAGCACCAATAAACAAGTGCTGTCCATGGTCCTGAAGCAAACATTTGCTGGCTCCTTAGATGAGGTGCCTTCTTTTTCAAATAAAGATAGCAAGAGAACGAATTAAAATTGATAATAGAAGTAAACTAGAAAGTTGCTTAAAATTGCATGCTCTATCTGAATCATGAAAGAAAAAAATTGGGTTCAGTGTCCCTTTAAAGGGACACAAGCAAGCGCTACCCAGGTGCAGAACCAAAAATGCTTACATTCCTGCTTTTTCAAATAAAGATAGCAAGAACATTTTATAATAAACGTAAATTAAAAAGTTGCTTAACATTGCATGCTCTATCTGAATTATAAAAGAAAAAAATTGGGGTTTGTGTCCCTTTAAGATAATTTTGAGAAAGAAAAATGTGCTTTTTAAACAACTATATGGAAAAAAAAAGTCTAAAACAAACAGCTCTTAAAATTACAACACCAAAGACGATGAATCATAATATTCATTCTTTACCAAGTCTAAATTAGATATCTGATTTTTATTTATAAAGCACTGGTTCTGAAAACAGTTCTTTCAAATGCAATTTTTTGTTCTAGAAATGTTGAAGGAACATATTCTTTTTCATCTCTGATGACAGAACAAAACTTCAGGCTGTATTTTCAACTCATTAACATGAACGGTTCTCCAGACATTACTGTGCATTCAATATTTTGTTGCCTTTGTCGCTTTCAGGTTTATCAGAACAATCATTACACCCACTAGACAATCAAAGACATTATAGAAAATGTATGCCGCTACACCAACAGAAAACTGATACTAGCATTCTTCAGACACAAAATCCATGATGGAGAAAGGACAAATGAACAGGGTCTGATAGACAGTTTGTTAAAGAAAATAAAAACAGTACATGAAACTGAAAAAGAAAATCATTTACAAATACAATTTCCATCTTTTTTATTAGTTTTATGTCACTGTATCTTTAGAATATGGACCTTACAGTACCGCTTATATACTAATTTGCCTCTTTAAAGGGGTACTAAACCCAAATGTTTATCTTTCATGATTCAGATAGAGCATGCAATTTTAAGCAACTTTCTAATTCACTCCTATTATCAATTTTTCTTCATTGTCTTGCTATTTTTTTTTTTTTAAAAAGCAGGAATCTAAGCTTAGGAGCTGGACCATTTTTAGTTTAGCACCCTGGATAGCGTTTGCTGATTTGTGGCTACATTTAGCCACTAATCAGCAAACGCAACCCAGGTGCTGAATCAAAAATGGGCCGGATCGTAAGCTTACATTCCTGCTTTTTCAAATAAATATACCAAGAGAACGAAGAAAAATTTATATTAGGAGTGAATTAGAAAGTTGCTTAAAATTGCATGATCTATCTGAATCATTAAAGAAAAAAAAAATGGGTTTCGTATCCCTTTAAAGGGACATTAATCTCATATATATATCTCCCATAAAATCATTCATAGTAAAAAAAATAAAAAAAATATGCAATTTACTTAAATTCATTTTGCCTCTTTTTTTTTTATTAAATATGCCCAGGGGCAAATCTACAGGGGGTGCAGAGGTCGCAACTGCGACTGGGCCCCTGAGTGTGGGGGCCTAGCTTAAAAAAACGTTGACCTGACACTGCCTGCACTGATATCATGTGAGTGGCTCATGATGCTTCACTAGTGTCTCTAACTACAGGGGTTTGTGTTTCTGTTTTACCCATTGGTGTTTATGTGTGTGTTTGTGTGTATGTCTGTATGTGACTGTTTGTGTATTTATGCATGTATGTGTGTGTGTGTATGTTTGTGAAACCAGCAAATTACAGACCTTGTTATTACAGCATGGGGGGCAGGGGTGAACAGTGTCACTATTCACTACCACTATATACAGTTAGGGTTGCCACCTCAGCCGTGTTTTCCTGGACACTTATGAGTTACACATGCTGCAGGGTGTGCAGGGAGGAACATGTATTGTGTTTCTTAGATTCTTACACCTGGGCCCTGTGGTTTCTAGTTACGCCTCTGAATATGAATCAGAAAAGTTAGATGGTATACTGCAGGATTCAGAACCTTTACCCTAGTAATTGCTTAGTCAGGACAGGAGCAAAATTAGATCTGTCCCTAACTGGTCACAACAGATGTTACAAGAAAAATATAAGAGGCGTTTCAAGGATTATATCCATGAACTGCAAAAATAAAGTTTAAATGCTTATAAAAGAATTATATGTGGATATATACTTGTACATACAGCTCTGGAAAAAATTAAGAGATCACTGCAAAATTATTAGTTTCGCTAGTTTTATTATCTATAGGTATGTGTTTAAAAGATACAAAAAAAATCAAATCAGTTTTATTCATTCTATAAACTACTGACAACATTTCTCCCAAATAAAATTATTATCATTTAGATAATTTATTTCCAAGAAATGACAAATGGTCAAAATAACAAAAAAAGATGCAGTGTTTTCAGACCTCAAATAATGCAAAGACAAGAAATTCATAATCATTTTTAAACAACACAATACTAATATTTTAACTTAGCAAGAGTTCAAAAATCAATATTTGGTGGAATAACCCTGATTTTCAATAACAGCTTCTATGCGCCTTGTCATGCTCTCCACCAGTCTTTTACATTGCTGTTGGGTGAATTTATGCCACTCCTAACGCAAAAATGTAAGCAGATCGGCTTTGCTTGATGACTTGTGACCATCCATCTTCCTGTTGATCACATTCCAGAGGTTCAGATGATCATCTAATCAGTACCTCATTTAGTAGAATGAGGTGTGCCTGTGTTTGAATCCAACAGACACTAGAATGGAATTGCTACCATACATGTAGTGATGCTGATTTGAAATAAATCTGGAGTGGTCTCTTAATTTTTTTCTTGAGATGTCCATAAATGTAAACAAGTGTAAGAAGACCTTGTAGAGTGACAAATCATGAATCATGCTACCTACTCTTTTATTTAAATGGACATATTTGGGTATGGTGTTTGCTAAGAAAACACACACAGCAAAGTCCAGCAGCACCAAATGTTTCAATCATAAAAGACCTTTTTTCTTCACCTTAGGGTCATGCCATATACAATGTTTTGGGCTACAAGACCATAATTATGTTTGCTTTTTCACATTGAATCTCCATTTAAATAACTCTCCTAGCTCCTCCCAATTAGTAGAGCTTCACATTTCTTATCACCACCTAGTGGTCACAATAAATGTATACACTTGTACACATGAATTAACCCTGTATACCAAATTGTTATATAAGATTCAAAATCAATCCTTAAAGGGCCATTATACACTCATTTTTTCTTTGCATAAATGTTTTGTAGATGATCTATTTATAAAGCCCATAAAGTTTTTTTTTTTTTTTTAAATGTCTAATTTTGCTTATTTTTAAAGAATTTTGCTCTGATATTCAGATTCCTAACCAAGCCCCAAAGTTTTATTTGAATACCGTCAGCTACCTTCTCCAGATTGCTCCTGTTTGTGTAAAGGGTCTTTTCATATGCAAAAGAAGGGGGGGGGGAGTGTCTTATTTCCCACTTGCAGTGGGCTTTCCAACTGCCTTTACAACAGAGCTAAACTGAAAGCTTCTAAGTACATTTTTAAACCATTTTATACTGGATTTTTATATCAGTATCTGTGCATCTTATTCTTTATAGTAGTGTCTATTACATGCAGTTATATGAAAATTAGTGTATACTGTCCCTTTAACACTGAAATCCCACTCGTTGGGAGGAGCTAAGAGAGCTATTTAAATGGAGAGTCAATGTGAAAAAGCAGACATGATTAAGGGCTTGTGGCCTGAAATGTTGTATATGGCATGACCCTAAGATGAAGAATAAAGGTCTTTCATGATTGAAACATTCGGTGCTGCTGGAATTTGCTTTGTGTGAGAGATTGTGGAGGGGTTTGGCAGTAGCCCCTGTAAGCCTGCACAGGAGAGAGGCGCTGCAGTTAATTTTTATATCTGCTAAGGTAACGCTGTCAAGTAGAATGCAATGTTCCTACACAATTTTAAAGGTCATGGTGTGGGCCTTTTTCTGCTATGATGAATTTGGTCCTTTGCATGTGGTGATTTCTGCTAGAAAGAATTTGGTCCTTTGAATGTGGTGATTTCTGCTAGGATCAATTTGGGCCTTGTAGGGAATTGTGGAGAACTCCAGTCTAATAGGAAAGGTACTAAAATATTCTGGACTGTTCCATACTATTTAAGCTTTGACATTATTCCAAATGGTCAAAGGTAAGCAACCTATACTAGTTATTTATTGTTTTTTGGTTAATATTTGCTTTGTTTCCAATCTAACTAGATGTCTGAATACTTTATCTACATAGTCTCATATTCTATAAGTTATGAAAACCTAACCTGAATTTCCACTATTGGAATAAATATGTCTAAGCCTTTACCCCAGGTCAGTATGTTTATTTTTAATTTGTACAATTAAAAAATGGTGTACAATGTTGGTGTGACATAGTACAGTTAAAATCGCAGATAGACGTCACTTGCTTTGTATCTCAACCATGAAAATATATTGTCCTCAATTTTGTCTTAGCACAGCCAATTTTCTTTTGTCAGTTACAGTTTAGCAGGTAATTTTATAGTTATTATAAACACTTATGTATAGGTTTGTTTTAATAATGTTTTACTATATCTCTATAGACTCTTCCTTTTAAGCCTACACACACATTCCTCTCTTTATCTGTCACTCACTCACTCATGCTCTCACTGACTCTATCTTAAGCTCCCGCTCTCTCACTCACTCATGCTCTCTCACTCACTCATGCTCTTGCTCTCTCACTCACACGTGCTCTCTCACTCACTCATGCTCTTGCTCTCTCACTCACACGTGCTCTCTCACTCACTCATGCTCTTGCTCTCTCACTCACACATTATCTCTCACTCACTCACACATGCTCTCTCACTCACTCACACATGCTCTTGCTCTCTCACTCACACATGCTCTCTCACTCACTCATGCTCTCTCACTCACACGTGCTCTCTCACTCACTCATGCTCTTGCTCTCTCACTCACACATGCTCTCTCACTCACTCATGCTCTTGCTCTCTCACTCACACGTGCTCTCTCACTCACTCATGCTCTTGCTCTCTCACTCACACGTGCTCTCTCACTCACTCATGCTCTTGCTCTCTCACTCACACATTATCTCTCACTCACTCACACATGCTCTCTCACTCACTCACACATGCTCTTGCTCTCTCACTCACACATGCTCTCTCACTCACTCATGCTCTCTCACTCACACGTGCTCTCTCACTCACTCATGCTCTTGCTCTCTCACTCACACATGCTCTCTCACTCACTCACTCACACATGCTCTCTCACTCACTCATGCTCTTGCTCTCTCACTCACAAATGCTCTCTCACTCACTCATTTTCTTGCTCTCTCACTCACTCATGCTCTTGCTTACTCACTCATGCTCTCTCACTAAAGCTCCAGATCTCTCACTCACTCATGCTCTTGCTCTCTCACTCACACATGCTCTCTCACTCACTCACTCACACATGCTCTCTCACTCACTCATGCTCTTGCTCTCTCACTCACAAATGCTCTCTCACTCACTCATTTTCTTGCTCTCTCACTCACTCATGCTCTTGCTTACTCACTCATGCTCTCTCACTAAAGCTCCAGATCTCTCACTTACTCATGCTCTTACTCTCTCACTCATATATGCTCTCGCTCTCTCACTCACTCATGCTCTCTCACTCACTAATGCTCTCCCTCTCTCTCACTCCGTCATACTCTGGCTCTCACTCATTCATGCTCTCGCTCTCTCACTCTCTAATGCTCTTGCTCTCTCTCTCACTCACGCTCTTACTCTCTCACTCACACATGCTCTCGCTCACTCACTCACACATGCTCTCCCTCTATCTCACTCATGCTCTCACTCTCTCACTCACTCATGCTCTCACTCTCTCACTCACTCATGCTCTCACTCTCTCACTCACTCATGCTCTTGCTCATTTACTCACTCATGCTCTTGCTCTACCACACACTCATGCTCTCCCTCTCTCTCAAACATGCTCTTGTTTTCTCACTCATTCATGTCCTCTAGCTCTCTCAATTACTCATGCTCTTGCTCTCTCACTCACTCATGCACCTGCTCTCTCTCTCTCACCCATGCTCTCACTCTCTCTCTCACTCATGCTCTCGCTCTCTCACTCATGTTCTTGCTCTCTCACTCACTCATGCTCTCTCTCTCACTCATGCTCTCGCTCTCTCTCTCACTCACTCATGTTCTTGCTCTCTCACTCACTCATGCTCTCACTCTCTCACTCACTCATGCTCTTGCTCTCTCTCTCTCACCCATGCTCCCACTCTCTCTCTCACTCATGCTCTCACTCTCTCTCTCACTCATGCTCTCGCTCTCTCTCTCACTCATTCTCTCGCTCTCTCACTCATGCTCTCACTCTCTCTCTCACTCATGCTCTCACTCTCTCTCTCTCTCACTCATGCTCTCTCTCTCACTCATGCTCTCTCACTCACTCATGCTCTCACTTTCATTCACTTACTCATGCTCTTGATCTCTCTCTCACTCATGCTCTCTCTCTCACTCATTCTCTCGCTCTCACTCATGCTCTCACTCTCACTCACACATGCTCTCACTCTTTTACTTATGCTCTTACTCACACATGCTCTCGCTCTCTCACTCACACATGCTCTTGTTCTCTCACTCACACATGCTCTTGCTCTCTCACTCACTTATGCTCTCACTCTCTCACTCACACATGCTCTTGCTCTCTCTCTCACTCACTCATGCTCTTGCTCTCTCACTCACTCATGCTCTCACTCACTCATGCTCTCACTCTCTCACTCACTCATGCTCTTGCTCTCTCATTCACTCATGCTCTCAATCTCTCACTCACACATGCTCTTGCTCTCTCACTCACTCATGCTCTTGCTCTCTCACTCATTCATGCTCTCACTCACACATGCTCTCACTCTCTCACTCACTCATGCTCTTGCTCTCTCACTCACTCATGCTCTCACTCTCTCACTCACTCATGCTCTCACTCTCTCACTCACACATGCTCTCACTCTCTTACTTATGCTCTTACTCACACATGCTCTCGCTCTCTCACTCACTCATGCTCTCACTCAATCTCTCACTCATGCTCTTGCACTTTCTCAATATTTCTCTCACAAAGACAAACAGCATTTTGAAGCTTCTGTTTGTCTTGTTCTGAGTTCTATTTTTTTTTTTTTTACAGAAAAATAAAATAGGACCCTAAAACTGATAATTGAGATGAGCTGACCTACAAAAAAATATGTTAAAATGTTTTACAACTTTCAGGTTTTACTATCTAAATAGAATTCAATTATCTACTGGCCTGACCAGTCACACTTATATTATTAACATTTTGATTCATTTGGTTCTCTTCCATACAACAACCTACAGCTAATTACCTGAATGAAAATAGAAACTAATATATTTTTATGAATAAGTCTTTCAGACATAGGCCATCAATTTAATTTATTCATAGAAATCAGTTGTTTAATAAAATAAATAGCACCTTTTGTCACAGGAAACAAAGCACTCAGTCCATTGTCGTAAAGCAATCTGAAGCCCAGTCATTTTATTACATTGCAGACTTGGTATGAACAATCCTGTAGTCAGATATTTATTTTCTATTGCTAATATAAACATGCATTTTTTTTTGTTTTGTTTTTATATTTACTGTTTCAGTAAACACCTTTATTGTCTGCATAATTTATTATGATTATTAAAAAAAAATTATTATAAAAAAATACCTTAAAGGGACAGTCAACACCAGAATTGTTATTCCCCATTCCCCAGTTTTGCTTAACCAACACAGTTATAATAATATTCTTTCAACCTCTGCGATTATCTTGTATCTGAGTTTCTGCGGACTGCCCCCTTATTTTAGTTCTTTTGACAGACTTGCATTTTAGCCAATCAGTGCTCACTCCTAGGTCACTTCACGTGCATGAGCTCAATGTTATCTATATGAAACACAATAACTAATGCCCTCTAGTGGTCAAAATGCATTCAGATTTGAGGCAGTCTTCAAGGTCTAATAAATTAGCATATGAACCTCCTAGGTTTAGCTTTCAACTAAGAATACCAACAGAACAAAGCAAAATTTGTGATAAAAGTAAATTGGGACGTCATTTAAAATTACATGCCCTATTTAAATCATGAAAGTTTTTTTGGACTTGACTGTCCCTTTAAAGGTACATAGGTTCATTCTATTTTCCATTCATGAAACTTTCAAAATGTATTGCATTTTTATTTAAAAGCATATGTCCCTATGCTGGAAAAAAAAAAAAAAAAACATTATCTTTTTAGAATTGTTAAGGCATATATCCTCCCCTATTATGATAGGGAATTGTCTCTGAAAATCAGTAAGCATGCATACTTAGGTACACAAAAAATATTCCATTCTAGTTTCAATTTAAATTTAAACAGCTATTGCTTAAACATTATACTTGAATAAAAATATATTTGACATAATCAGTTTACTGCTCTTCAATATGAATGATACAGTATATATATATATATTAATCTTACTTCCTTTGCTGAAATAAACAAGCTACTGCACAAAATAACCAATCATTATGCAGCATGTAGACATGTAAGGGTTCTGCATTTCACAAAATCCACTCCAGCCTCTCCGGTGGTTATAGTGGGTTGTAAAAACTACAATTTCAGAGTTAAATTACAGTTAGAGCAGGCAAAATAAATAATTAACTTAAATTGCAATTATTCATACTTAAAGGGACACAAAAGCCAAATTGTTGCCTTCATGATTCAGATAGAGCTTGCAATTGTAAACAATTTTAAACTTCTGATATCTAATTTGCTTAGTTCTCTTGGTATCATTTGTGGAAAAGCATACCTAGGTAGGCTCAGGATCTGGGAGCTAGCTGATGATTGGCGGCATTTGTCATTGGCTTAGCAATGTGTTTAGCTAGCTCCCAGTAGTGCATTGTTCCTCCTCCTATTAAAGGGACAGTCAACACCAGAATTTTTGTTGTTTAAAAAGAAAGATAATCCCTTTATTACCCATTCCCCAGTTTTGCACAACCAACACAGTTATATTAATATACTTTTTACCTCTGTAATTATCTTGTATCTAAGCTTCTGCTGACTGCCCCTTATTTCAGTTCTTTTGACAGACATGCAGTTAAGCCAATCAGTGCTCAGTCCTAGGTCACTTTACGTGCATGAGCTCAATGTTATCTATATGAAACATGTGAACTAATGCCCTCTAGTGGTCAACATGTATTCAGATTAGAGGCAGTCTTCAAGGTCTAAGAAATTAGCATATGAACCTCCTAGTTTTAGCTTTCAACTAAGAATACCAAGAGAACAAAGCAAAATTGGTGATAAAAGTAAATTGGGAAGTTGTTTAAACTTGCATGCCCTATTTAAATCATGAAAGTTTTTTTTGGAGTTGACTGTCCCTTTAAGGATAACAAGAGAAGTAAGCAAAACTGATAATGGAAGTAAAATAGAAAGTTGTTTTACAATTTATGCTCTATTTGAATAATGAAAAGTGGATCACTAAATTATCACTCGTCTGCAAACGGCACTGAAAAGTTTGTTTACATTGCGGTCTATGGGAACTGTGTGATTACATATATATATATATATATATATATATATATATATATATATATATATATATATATATATATATATATATATATATATATATATATATATATATATATATATATCTATGTGTTAATATGTGTATATACACATATTAACACATACATATAAGCATATACATATATACATTTACAAATTGCTCCCATCGCTGCGCTACTTACCTGCCCTGCGCGAGTTCTCATGCCGTGTCTCACAACATGAGAATGAGACTCCCATTTGAGCCTATGGAAGCGCACTCTATTGAGTGCAATGCTTCCCAGCAATGTGAACACGAGCTCCCATTCATATTGCTTTCAACTTGTAATACCAGTCTCATTAGCATGTGCTGGTATAACTAAGCGGTCAATTTATCAACCCCTTCACCTGCCTATGACTGCAGTCTATCTAAGCAGGGAGATTGACAGCTCCTGACTGCGCGTGATTGGCTGTGCGCAGGCAGGAGGCGGGATTGCATGCAAGCACAAAATATCACTCATGTGCAATGCTGAATTCCGGCAGTGGAATTCAGTGTGCCAGAGGCGAGCTGCGGCAAACGGGAGCGCGTATGTGTGCCCCTGTGCGCCGCAGCTTGTTTAATCAACCCCTAAGTGGAGCGCTAATATTGCTTTCAAGAAAGCAATATTTAGTGCCCCATTTGTAATCTGGCCATGATTGGCCGATTACAATGCTTAAGAAAAATTTCTACAGAAAATTACCATTTTTGTAGCTAAATCATTAAGTTATTCTTAAACTTAAAGTCTACACCAGAATTTTTATTGTTTTAAAAGATAGATAATCCCTTTATTACCCATTTCCCAGTTTTTCATAACCAACACAGTTATAATAATATACTTTTAACCTCTGTGATTATCTTGTATCTAAGCCTCTGCAAACTGCCCCTTTTTTTCACTTCTTTTGACAGACTTGCAGTCTAGCCAATCAGTGCCTGCTCCCAGATAACTTCTCGTGCATGAGCACAGTGTTATCTATATGAAATACATGAACTAACACCCTCTAGTGGTGAAAAACTGTTAAAATGCAATCTGAAAGAGGTGGGCTTCAAGGTCTAAGAAATTAGCATATGAACCTCCCAGGTTAAGCTTTCAACTAAGAATACCAAGAGAACAAAGCAAAATTGGTGATAAAAGTAAAATGGAAAATTGTTTAACATTGCATGCTCTATCTGAATCATGAAAGTTTATTTTGGCCTAGACTGTCCCTTTAAGGATTGTGGTTAAACACAAAAAGTAATTTCCCATAAAGGGGTTAATGTTCCTTTAAAATTTTAAATAAATTGATTTTACATTTTATTTTTGTGAATATTTTATTTTATACCTTATACCCTAATGTAAACTATTCATATTCTGTTCGACAAATGACAGATTTATGACTCTTCATTGTTGTTCTAAAATAAAACATTTTTAAAACTGAATGACTTTGACAGTAAATTTCATATTCTTTCTCTTTCTTTTGTGTAAAAATGTTACTGAAAGATTTCAGCTAGTGTTGCACTTAATTAGGGAGTACATCACAAAGGAAACTGAATTTCTTTACCACAAAAGAACAGCAGGTATTGACAATTACATTTGGGGTATCAGTGTCATGATATGACTGCTGTGCCTAAATAAGTGTTGTGACTGTCATACATATGGAATATATTTTCTCATCAGACATTTGCAAAAACTCAGAACAAAAGAAAAAAAAACTAAAAAGTAATACTCATACATCATAGAGAAAAATGGAATTAGACATTAATCAGAAATTAAGCTTAAAGTGACCGTCTAGTCAAAATATAATTTTCGGGATTCAGATAGAGATGCAATTTTAAGCAACTTTCTAATATACTCAGTCCTATTATCAAATTTCCTTTGTTCTCTTGGTATCTTTATTTGGAAAAGCAAGAATGTAAGCTTATGAGCAGGCCGATTTTTTGGTTCAGCACCTGGGTAGTGCTTGCTGATTGGTGGCTACATTTAGACACCGAACCCAAAATGGTCCGGTTCCTAAGCTTATATTCTTTATTTTCAAATAAAGATACCAAGAGAATGAAGAAAAATTGAGAATAGGAATAAATTAGAAAGTTGCTTAAATTTGCATGCTCTATCTGAATCATGAAAGTTTAATTTTGACTAGACTATTCCTTTAAATACAAAAAATAAAAGCAAGATATTAAACTTAAAATGTAGTTCTTGATAAAATGTTTAAATATATACAAAGCAAAAAAAAAAAAAATCTTTTGTGATTTAGCTTCATTATATATTTTGTTCATTATCCTTTTATTTAATTGTGGTCTCTATATTTGCAATATACAGGTATTGGCAAAAATGTTTCAAGTAAAAGTTATCCCTGTTTTAGTGTTAACAGTTTTCTCTGCATGTGCATAGTTGGATAGTATCAGTGCACCAGCATTTTAAATACTGCAGCTGCTCAGATCACCAAAGGGGCAAGAAACTTAGGCTCTCTAATGATGTTTCACGGTGCATACTTAAAGGGACAGTCTACACTAGAATTTGTATTGTTTATAAAGATAGATGATCTCTTTATTACCCATGCCTCTGTTTTGTATAACCAACACTGTTATAGTAATATATGTTTTACCTTTGTGATTACCTTGTTTCTAAGCCTCTGCAGACTGCCCCTTATCTCAATGCTTTTGGCAGACATGCAGTTTAGCCAATCAGTGCAGACTCCTAAATAACTCCACGGGAGTGAGCACAATGTTAACTATATGACACACATGAACTAGTACTGTCTAACTGTGAAAAACTTTAAAAATGCTCTGAGTTAAGAGGTGGTTTTCAATGGTTTAGAAATCAGTTTGAGACTAACTAGGTTTAGCTTTTCAAAAATACCACCAAGGGAACAAAGCAAATCTAATGATAAAAGTCAATTGGAAAGTTATTTAAAATTGCATGTCCTTTCTGAATCATGAAAGTTTAATTTTGACTAGACTGTCCCTTTAAATACACCTTTGAAACACCTATAGCTTTTATAAGGAGTATTTTTTCTAATGCATGTATATTACAAAGATGTTTTTATTCCAAACTGAAATGCATTCATGGGGATTCCAATGTTGGCTCCTTTAAATGGATTGGGTAGAGCATGCAGTTCTAAACAACTTTCCAATTTAAAGAGTGATCCTAGATGAGCTCAGGAGCGTGCGTGTGTTTTTAGCGATTTGGCAGCAGTTTTTGCAACAGTGTTTATAGCAATGTTATACATAGTTGCAAACACTGCTGCCAAAGATTGTTAAAGACAGGTGCATGTTCCTAAGCTTCTATCAGCCTACTTAAGGTTTATAGCGAGGTAATACATAGTTGCAAACACAGCTGCCATTGATTGTTAAATTGATTGTAAACTCGAGTACCTAACTTTAGTTTATTGCACACAATGACAAGGAGGGAGCCAAGCTGGAGGCCACGCAGGCCGCACACAGAGGCGAGGGGGGGGGGGGTCAGATGCTGTGCTGCCAGCATTTGTGTGTGTATTATAATTAATGTTGCCAACCGTCCCTTAAAATACAGAACACTTATAAGTTACACATGCTGCAGGGTGTGCAGGGAGGAATATGAATAGTGCTGTCCACAAACACAATACATATTCCTCCCTGCACACCCTGCAGCATGTGTAACTCATAAGTGTCCAGGAAAACATGACTCAGGTGGCAACCCTAATTATAATTATATGTGCGCTTATACCAGGGATCAGGCTTGGCTGGACAGGGGTCTGAGATGAGCTTTCTATACAAATTTACTTGTCTGGCCCTGTACTGTATGTTTGGACCACTATAATGATTGAATGCACCACATTACCAAGGAGTTTATATTTTATTAACAAAAGGTTCAGCATTTTTGGGGAGTGGCTCAGAGCTAAAATTTCAACATTTCATTAAAATAGTAGTTAGTTACCTATGAAAACTATATAAATATTTTAAAGTAGACAACCCAAGGTATCGATCTAGGCCCATTTTGGTATATGTGATGGCACTATTTGGCTGCCAAACACAATCATACACAAAAATTGTTAACTTTTTTGCAAACTTTGTGTTTTTTAATGAAATTGTTCACGCAACTACTGCAGTCATAAGACAAATGGTTGTAAAAGCTTCTCTGCAGTCCCCTTTGTTCAGAAGCAACATACATACATACATGGCTTTGCCATTGTTTTTTTTAACAATTAGAAGGACGTTAACAGCAGCTGTGCACCAATTCTTGGCAGTGAAGGGGTTATTATGTAAGGTTAATATTTGCTTTAGTGTAGGGATTCCCATCCCACCTGACACCTCTTACCCCCTGATCCCTACCTCATCTCTCCCAAACAGCTCTCTTACCCTCACACTGGTCATGACAATTTTTTTTTAAATTTCTATAGTGTAGGGATCCCTCCTTCCTCTCCATACTCCCTGATCTTTAACCCTCCCACTGCTCATTTCCATGTTTGTTACCTAGTCTGCCAGTAACAAGTTATTCTTATTTTTTAGTTATTTTTTTAAATTATATTTAATATATATTTTTTTCTGTAGTGTAGGGAACCCCTCTCCTTCCAAGATCACCTTTTTTCTGTAGTATAGGATACCTTTTAACTTTAGTCAATATTTTTCCCATAATGTATGGCCCTATCCCTCCCTTCAAAACTATTTTTTGTAATGCAGGGAGCCCAACCCTCTTCCTCTGCTGGGCTGGCCTCCTGCCTCCCTCCTTCCCTCACACACCGCTCCCACCCTCACCAACAGATGATCAGTACAAAGAGTGACACAGATATTGTCACTCTGTAACGATCAGCGATCTGGCTTCATATGGTAAGGAAGCACGATTAGTCCTCCCCTACCATATGATGGCATAAGCCTTATTGTGGCTCCCACTGTCTAAGCTGACAGTGAGGACCGCTGCATGTGCCTCTGTGCTGGATGTAGTTAACACGCCAACACAGTACGCTGTGCAAGGGGTTAAAGGGAAATGAAATTCTTTCATGATTTGGATAGAACATACAATGTCAAACAACTTTCCAATTTTCTTCTATAATCAAATTTGCTTCATTCTCTTGTTATTCTTTGCTGCTGAAGAAACATCATTGCACTACTGGCAGCTAGCTAAACACATCTAGTTAGCCAATCACAAGAGACAAATGTGTGCAGGCATCAATCAACAGCTAGCTCCCACTAGTGTAGGATATGTGTGTATTCTTTTTAACAAGAGAATGAAGCACATTTGAAAATTAAAGTGAATTTAAAAGTGTCTTGAAATTGCATACTTTATCTGAATCACGCAAGTTTAATGTTGACTTCCCTATCCCTTTCATATTCATGAAATAACATTGCTTACTCTGTTGTAACAAAACAAAGTATGTATGCAAATATTAATGTTACATCTCTTTTGTCTGTTAAAGTAAATGTCAACTTTCAGGAATGAGTGCCTGGTTTTTAAAAATACTATTAAAAACAGAGGCACTTTGATTCATGAAAGTTTACATTTCACCTGTTTTGTTAAAATACTTACCTTTTCTTCTTGAAGCCGGAGAAGCGATTCCCCCTCCTGACGATCGTCACTTCATACATCAGCAATGATGAATACGGCATCCTCCAATCACAGCTCCCCCCCAGGGGAATCATTGCCTGAGACAACGCCGTGATTGGAGGAAGTCAGATTCGTCATTGCTGACGTATGAAGTGACGAGCGGCAGGAGGGGGAATCGCTTCTCCCGCTTCAAGAAGAAAAGGTAAGTATTTTAACAAAACCAGTGAAATGTAAACTTTCATGAATGAAAGTGCCCCTGTTTTTAATAGTATTTTTAAAAACCGGACACTCATTCTTGGAAGTTGACATTCACTTTAATTTCAAGGTGTAGTCAAATGCTAAATTCAGATTTTTTTGCAACTACAAACCCAATTTGGAATATGCATTACAATTCAGTCTGTATTATGCCTGGGTTTAGTTGGTGCAGCTGTTTGCACTGTGTATGCCTGATGTTGTTTTTGTCTGTCTGGAAACAGACATGTCAGACAAACTGTATGAGGCTAGAATTAGATTCTCTGACAGAAAAAGCTTATCTACAAAGTTGGGAGGAGGGTGATTGTTAGAAATGGCTATGTAGTCACTGAAGCATATAATGCATCTTTTTAGTTATTTATTTATTTATTTTGCTGTGCTGTCACTTGTAATTGTAGATAAAAATATGTTGCTTAAAATATAATTGTGCATGCCTAACATAGCTGATTTAATAAGCATTTTGTGAAGAAATAACTCTAATCGTGAAAGTTTGTATATTTTTTGTTTTGTTTTAATATATCAAAATTACTTGGAAATGTTCTCACACACAATAAAAGCCATAGACCTAGATTTGGAGTTTGGCGTTAGCCGTGAAAACCAGCGTTAGAGGCTCCTAACGCTGGTTTTAGGCTACCGCCGGTATTTGGAGTCACTCAAAATAGGGTCTAACGCTCACTTTTCATCCGCAACTTTTCCATACCGCAGATCCCCTTACGTCAATTGCGTATCCTATCTTTTCAATGGGATCTTTCTAACTCCGATATTTAGAGTCGTTTCTGAAGTGAGCGTTAGACATCTAACGACAAAACTCCAGCCGCAGGAAAAAAGTCAGTAGTTAAGAGCTTTCTGGGCTAACGCCGGTTTATAAAGCTCTTAACTACTGTACTCTAAAGTACACTAACACCCATAAACTACCTATGTACCCCTAAACCGAGGTCCCCCCACATCGCAGACACTCGAATAATTTTTTTTAACCCCTAATCTGCCGACCGCCACCTACGTTATCCTTATGTACCCCTAATCTGCTGCCCCTAACACCGCCGACCCCTGTATTATATTTATTAACCCCTAACCTGCCCCCCACAACATCGCCTCCACCTACCTACACTTATTAACCCCTAATCTGCCGACCGCAAAGCGCCGCCACCTACGTTATCCTTATGTACCCCTAATCTGCTGCCCCTAACACCGCCGACCCCTATATTATATTTATTAACCCCTAATCTGCCCCCCTCAACGTCGCCTCCACCTGCCTACACTTATTAACCCCTAATCTGCCGACCGGACCTGAGCGCTACTATAATAAAGTTATTAACCCCTAATCCGCCTCACTAACCCTATAATAAATAGTATTAACCCCTAATCTGTCCTCCCTAACATCGCCGACACCTAACTTCAATTATTAACCCCTAATCTGCCGACCGGAGCTCAACGCTATTCTAATAAATGTATTAACCCCTAAAGCTAAGTCTAACCCTAACACTAACACCCACCTAAGTAAAATATAATTTAAATCTAACAAAATTAATTAACTCTTATTAAATAAATTATTCCTATTTAAAGCTAAATACTTACCTGTAAAATAAATCCTAATATAGCTACAATATAAATTATAATTATATTATAGCTATTTTAGGATTTATATTTATTTTACAGGTAACTTTGTATTTATTTTAACCAGGTACAATAGCTATTAAATAATTAAGAACTATTTAATAGCTAAAATAGTTAAAATAATTACAAATTTACCTGTAAAAGAAATCCTAACCTAAGTTACAATTAAACCTAACACTAGACTATCAATAAATTAATTAAATAAACTACCTACAATTATCTACAATTAACACTACCCTATCAATAAATTAATTAAATACAATTGCTACAAATAAATACAATAAAATAAACTAGCTAAAGTACAAAAAATAAAAAAGAACTAAGTTACAAAAAATAAAAAAAATATTTACAAACATAAGAAAAATATTACAACAATTTTAAACTAATTACACCTACACTAAGCCCCCTAATAAAATAACAAAGCCCCCCAAAATAAAAAAATGCCCTACCCTATTATTACTAAAGTTCAAAGCTCTTTTACCTTACCAGCCCTGAACAGGGCCCTTTGCGGGGCATGCCCCAAGAAATACAGCTCTTTTGCCTGTAAAAAAAAAACATACAATATCCAAGCCCCCCAACATTACAACCCACCACCCACATACCCCTAATCTAACCCAAACCCCCCTTAAATAAACCTAACACTAAGCCCCTGAAGATCATCCTACCTTGTCTTCACCTCACCGGGAATCACACCGATCCGTCCAGAAGAGCTCCTCCGATGTCCTGATCCAAGCCCAAGCCGGGGGCTGAAGAGGTCCATGATCCAGCTGAAGTCTTCATCCAAGCGGGGCAGAAGAGGTCTTCCATCCGATTGAAGTCTTCATCCAAGCGGCATCCATCCGGAGCGAAGCGGCAGCATCCTGAGGACCTCCACCGCGGAACATCCATCCTGGCCGACGACTGAACGACGAATGACGGTTCCTTTAAATGACGTCATCCAATATGGCGTCCCTCGAATTCCGATTGGCTGATAGGATTCTATCAGCCAATCGGAATTAAGGTAGGAATATTCTGATTGGCTGATGGAATCAGCCAATCAGAATTAGGGATGGGCGAATGTGCAAATTTTCGAATTTCGAATGTAGAACGAATGTTATTACCGAAATTCGAATTCTAAATTCGAATGTCGATAAGAACGAATATTCTTAAAAATTCGAAAATCGAATGTTATTTACAGTTTTTGAATGTCACTTTCGAATTCGAATGTTTCTAATTATATCGAATGTCTACATTCGAAATTCGAATTTTTCGAATTTGAATATAAATTCGAATTTTTCGAATTCGAATATAAATTCGAATTTTTCGAATTCGAATATAAATTCGAATTTTTCGAATTCGAATATAAATTCGAATTTTTCGAATTCGAATATAAATTCAAATTTTTCGAATTCGAATATAAATTCGAATTTTTCAAATTCGAATATTGCATAATTCGAATATTACATTTAAAAGCATTAGAAATACTATTACAATCTAAATTCAAATTTTTCGAATTCGAATACACGTATTGCATAATTCGAATATTATATTTAAAGAAAAAGCATTCGAAATACTATTACAATCTAAATTCTAATTTTTCGAATTCGAATACACGTATTGCATAATTCGAATATTACATTTAAAGAAAAAACATTAGAAATACTATTACAATCTATATTCGAATTTTTCGAATTCGAATATTGCATAATTCGAATATTACATTTAAAGAAAAAGTATTAGAAATACTATTACAATCTAAATTCGAATTTTTCGAATTCGAATACACGTATTGCATAATTCGAATATTACATTTAAAGAAAAAGTATTAGAAATACTATTACAATCTAAATTCGAATTTTTCGAATTCGAATACACGTATTGCATAATTCAAATATTACATTTAAAGAAAAAGCATTAGAAATACTATTACAATCTAAATTCGAATTTTTCGAATTCGAATATTGCATAATTCGAATATTACATTTAAAGAAAAAGCATTAGAAATACTATTACAATCTAAATTCGAATTTTTCGAATTCGAATATTGCATAATTCGAATATTACATTTAAAGAAAAAGCATTAGAAATACTATTACAATCTAAATTCGAATTTTTCGAATTCGAATATTGCATAATTCGAATATTACATTTAAAGAAAAAGCGTTAGAAATACTATTACAATCTAAATTCGAATTTTTCGAAATCGAATTTTTTCGAATGTAATCGTAAAATTCGAAACCGAATATTCGAAAATCGAATGTTAGAATGTTATGTTAACATTCGAAATTCGATTCGAACGAACGAATGTGTTAAAATTCGTGCCGTTTTTCGAATGTTGCGAAACATTCGCCCATCCCTAATCAGAATCAAGTTCAATCCGATTGGCTGATCCGATCAGCCAATCAGATTGAGCTCGCATTCTATTGGCTGTTCCGATCAGCCAATAGAATGCAAGCTCAATCAGATTGAGCTCGCATTCTATTGGCTGTTCCGATCAGCCAATAGAATGCAAGCTCAATCTGATTGGCTGATTGGATCAGCCAATCGGATTGAACTTGATTCTGATTGGCTGATTCCATCGGCCAATCAGAATATTCCTACCTTAATTCCGATTGGCTGATAGAATCCTATCAGCCAATCGGAATTCGAGGGACGCCATCTTGGATGACGTCATTTAAAGGAACCGTCATTCGTCGTTCAGTCGTCGGCCAGGATGGATGTTCCGCGGTGGAGGTCTTCAGGATGCTGCCGCTTCGCTCCGGATGGATGCCGCTTGGATGAAGACTTCAATCGGATGGAAGACCTCTTCTGCCCCGCTTGGATGAAGACTTCAGCCGGATCATGGACCTCTTCAGCCCCCCGCTTGGGCTTGGATCAGGACATCGGAGGAGCTCTTCTGGACGGATCGGTGTGATACCCGGTGAGGTGAAGACAAGGTAGGATGATCTTCAGGGGCTTAGTGTTAGGTTTATTTAAGGGGGGTTTGGGTTAGATTAGGGGTATGTGGGTGGTGGGTTGTAATGTTGGGGGGCTTGGGTATTGTATGTTTTTTTTTACAGGCAAAAGAGCTGTATTTCTTGGGGCATGCCCCGCAAAGGGCCCTGTTCAGGGCTGGTAAGGTAAAAGAGCTTTGAACTTTAGTAATTTAGAATAGGATAGGGCATTTTTTTATTTTGGGGGGCTTTGTTATTTTATTAGGGGGCTTAGAGTAGGTGTAATTAGTTTAAAATTGGTGTAATATTTTTCTTATGTTTGTAAATATTTTTTTATTTTTTGTAACTTAGTTCTTTTTTATTTTTTGTACTTTAGCTAGTTTATTTAATTGTATTTATTTGTAGCAATTGTATTTAATTAATTTATTGATAGTGTAGTGTTAGGTTAATTGTAGGGAATTGTAGGTAGTTTATTTAATTAATTTATTGATAGTCTAGTGTTAGGTTTAATTGTAACTTAGGTTAGGATTTCTTTTACAAGTAAATTTGTAATTATTTTAACTATTTTAGCTATTAAATAGTTCTTAACTATTTAATAGCTATTGTACCTGGTTAAAATAAATACAAAGTTACCTGTAAAATAAATATAAATCCTAAAATAGCTATAATATAATTATAATTTATATTGTAGCTATATTAGGATTTATTTTACAGGTAAGTATTTAGCTTTAAATAGGAATAATTTATTTAATAAGAGTTAATTAATTTTGTTAGATTTAAATTATATTTAACTTAGGGGGGTGTTAGTGTTAGGGTTAGACTTAGCTTTAGGGGTTAATACATTTATTAGAATAGCGGTGAGCTCCAGTCGGCAGATTAGGGGTTAATGTTTGAAGTTAGGTGTCGGCGATGTTAGGGAGGGCAGATTAGGGGTTAATACTATTTATGATAGGGTTAGTGAGGCGGATTAGGGGTTAATAACTTTATTATAGTAGCGCTCAGGTCCGGTCGGCAGATTAGGGATTAATAAATGTAGGCAGGTGGAGGCGACGTTGTGGGGGGCAGATTAGGGGTTAATAAATATAATATAGGGGTCGGCGATGTTAGGGCAGCAGATTAGGGGTACATAAGGATAATGTAAGTAGCGGCGGTTTACGAAGCGGCAGATTAGGGGTTAATAATAATATGCAGGGGTCAGCGATAGCGGGGGCGGCAGATTAGGGGTTAATAAGTGTAAGGTTAGGGGTGTTTAGACTCGGGGTACATGTTAGAGTGTTAAGTGCAGACGTAGGAAGGGTTACCGCATAGCAAACAATGGGGCTGCGTTAGGAGCTGAACGCGGCTTTTTTGCAGGTGTTTGTTTTTTTTTCAGCTCAAACAGCCCCATTGTTTCCTATGGGGGAATCGTGCACGAGCACGTTTTTGAGGCTGGCCGCGTCCGTAAGCAACTCTGGTATCGAGAGTTGAAGCTGCGTTAAAAATGCTCTACGCTCCTTTTTTGGAGCCTAACGCAGCCTTTATGTGGTCTCTCAATACCAGAGTTATTTTTATGGTGCGGCCAGAAAAAAGCCGGCGTTAGTTTTTCGGGTCGTTACCGACAAAACTCCAAATCTAGCCGATAGAGTTTTATCTAATAAGAAATACACCAAAGATTGTGTTAGTGTTTAAAGGGACATTAAAAATGATTTTGATTCAGATAAAGGGCGAGATTACATATGCGGCGCAGGCTTCAGCGCAACTGCTGAAACCTGCGTCGCCCGTAATTTCCCCTCACACATCGGGGAATCACATATACAGCGCCGGCAGTTCATGAAGTGCCGTAAGTCGAATAAACTAGTAATCTCCAGAAATGTGCATAAATACAAATTTCTGGAGTCCCAGTGACTTTCGGCATGTTAGAAACTGCAGGCACCTAAGAAAAAAAAAAAGTTAAATCTCCCATAAAAGTCTAACACACCTCCCAAAAATAAACCCGACATTTCAAAAATGTATTAACCCCTAAATCCACCAACCCCAACATTGCAAACTACCTAATAAATGTATTAACCCCTAATCCACCTGTCATGAGATGCAGGACACAGCAAAGAGGGTACAACACTATTTTATTGCAGAGCATGGAAATATATATCTGGTAGCGCATTGATCTCACTTAGTAACTGCGACATAGACAAACAGACCTAAGCCCCGCCCCCATCCAGGGACATCACTTCCCACTCTCATCACATCTTCCCCCTTTTCAAAGGACAAGGCATACATTTTTTTTTTCATTTGAATACAGCAAATAACAAAGTATACAAGAAGCATACAACAGTTTTGAATAGTATATAACAAATAACAAGTTAAAGAGAATATCTGTATAAACAACATGAATTACATCCTGACTTGAACGTCGGGGTAGACTACCCTAGTCCACAGTGACCATGGGATTATTCTGCCCATACTTCTGGTCACTGCTCTAACTAATGTTAATCCCGATATTGGGCCGGAAGTTTCACCACTCTTCCGCTTGATGTAACTCTACATGAACTGTCCTCTGATATAGAAGACGGTGATTGAGATTCTGCTGGAGGCAAAGACATATCCCCTCTGTAATCTTGCTGAGGGGAAGGCAACCCTCTTAAAACAGGGGATCCCACCGGCGGTGGTACTGAGGCATCCAGTTCTAAGCTCTCAGGTACAGGCTGAAGATGTTTTCGATTTCAACGTGTGACTGTCCCTCCATCAGTAAGGACTACATAAGACCTTGGTTCTGGAGAGCGGCCAATTACCGTAGCAGGCGTCTTCCATTTCTTCTCATCATCCAGTTTAATTCTGACACTTTGCCCCGACTTGTGATTTCATTCAAAGGTTCAATTTCCAAATACCTGGAATAGTAGTTGATCACGACTAGGTACTTTTTCCTGTGCAGTTTGCACAAATCAGCAGCTATTTTCTACCATGGGCCTGCAAGCAGCAGAGTAGAAATCAAGGGCTCCCTTCTCTGAGTAGGCCGGCATTCCCGGCAAAAGGCACATTTTGAAACATGGCTTGCAATGTCGGAAATGATCCCAGGCCACCATACTGCCATAGCTGCCCTTTTTCTGCACTTTGTAATGCCTACGTGGCCATCATGAATCCTGTTTAACATCTCCTGTCGCATGCTAACAGGAATAACAAATCTGTCCTGGAACAGCACCAACCCATCCAGCTCCGTGAGCTGCAACCTTTCTGACTGGTAAGAACTTAAAGACATCCAGGCTGCCCGACTCTCGGGCCAACCTTCTTTTATGTACTTTATAACTTCTTGAAGGTCTGTATCTAAATATGTCTCTTTCTTTATTTGTGCTAGCTTCCCTGAAGAAATGGATTTGGAGGCCAGAACTGAATCTACATACACTTTCACATCTGATTCAGTTGAAGACTCTTCAGCAGCAGCCAGCGGGAGCCTGGAAAATGTATCTGCCATAACCAGTTGTTTCCCCGGCACATGCACTGCCTGAACAAGGGCCAGGTACGGCTCAGATTGCTTCAAAATGAACTTTGTTGTTTGAACTGCCCTTTCAGCCATTCCATTGGCCTACGGGTAATGTGGACTTGACGTGGAATGTACAAAATCATATTCTCTGCTGAAAGAACTGAACTCTGTGGAAGCGAACTGCATTCCGTTATCACTCACCAACTCCATTGGTATGCCCCACCGGGCGAACAAGCTCATGAGACGAGTGATAACTGCTTGACTTGTGATTTCATTCAAAGGTGCAATTTCCAAATACCTGGAATAGTAGTCGATCACGACTAGGTACTTTTTCCTGTGCAGTTTGCACAAATCAGCAGCTATTTTCTACCACGGGCCTGTAGGCAGCAGATTAGAAATCAAGGGTTCCCTTCTCTGAGTAGGCCGGCATTCCCGGCAAATGCACATTTTGAAACATGGCTTGCAATGTCGGAAATTATCCCAGGCCACCATATTGCCATAGCTGCCCTTTCTCTGCACTTTGTAATGCCTACGTGGCCATCATGAATCCTGTTTAACATCTCCTGTTGCATGTTAACAGGAATAACAAATCGGTCCTGGAACAGCACCAACCCATCCAGCTCCGTGAGCTGCGACCTTTCTGACTGGTAAGAACTTAAAGACATCCAGGCTGCCCAACTCTCGGGCCAACCTTCTTTTATGTACTTTATAACTTCTTGAAGGTCTGTATCTAAATATGTCTCTTTCTTTATTTGTTCTAGCTTCCCTGAAGAAATGGATTTGGAGGCCAGAACTGAATCTACATACACTTTCACATCTGATTCAGTTGAAGACTCTTCAGCAGCAGCCAGCGGGAGCCTGGAAAATGTATCTGCCATAACCAGTTGTTTCCCCGGCACATGCACTGCCTGAACAAGGGCCAGGTACGGCTCAGATTGCTTCAAAATGAACTTTGTTGTTTGAACTGCCCTTTCAGCCATTCCATTGGCCTACGGGTAATGTGGACTTGACGTGGAATGTACAAAATCATATTCTCTGCTGAAAGAACTGAACTCTGTGGAAGCGAACTGCATTCCGTTATCACTCACCAACTCCATTGGTATGCCCCACCGGGCGAACAAGCTCATGAGACGAGTGATAACTGCTTGACTTGTGATTTCATTCAAAGGTGCAATTTCCAAATACCTGGAATAGTAGTCGATCACGACTAGGTACTTTTTCCTGTGCAGTTTGCACAAATCAGCAGCTATTTTCTACCACGGGCCTGTAGGCAGCAGATTAGAAATCAAGGGTTCCCTTCTCTGAGTAGGCCGGCATTCCCGGCAAATGCACATTTTGAAACATGGCTTGCAATGTCGGAAATTATCCCAGGCCACCATATTGCCATAGCTGCCCTTTCTCTGCACTTTGTAATGCCTACGTGGCCATCATGAATCCTGTTTAACATCTCCTGTTGCATGCTAACAGGAATAACAAATCGGTCCTGGAACAGCACCAACCCATCCAGCTCCGTGAGCTGCGACCTTTCTGACTGGTAAGAACTTAAAGACATCCAGGCTGCCCAACTCTCGGGCCAACCTTCTTTTATGTACTTTATAACTTCTTGAAGGTCTGTATCTAAATATGTCTCTTTCTTTATTTGTTCTAGCTTCCCTGAAGAAATGGATTTGGAGGCCAGAACTGAATCTACATACACTTTCACATCTGATTCAGTTGAAGACTCTTCAGCAGCAGCCAGCGGGAGCCTGGAAAATGTATCTGCCACAACCAGTTGTTTCCCCGGCACATGCACTGCCTGAACGTTGAACCTGAGCAGCCTCATTAGAAGTCTCTGACATCTTAGGGGTGTTTTGTCAATATCATAGGAGTTGATTAGAGGGACTAGCAGTTTATGGTCAGTCTCCAGACTAAATTTCTCTAAACCCACTAGGTAACGCTGAAAGTGCTCACAGGCCCAAACTGCAGCCAGACACTCTTTCTCAATTTGGGCGTATTTCGACTCGGCAGCCGTCAGTGTATGGGAACAGTAGGCGATAGGCTGTAGTTTGTTCTCATTCAACTGCAGAAGGGCGGCCCCAAACCCATAACTGCTCGCATCAGCACTAACCACAGTCTTTTTGAAAGGGTCGTAGAACCACAACACTGGGGCAGACCCCAGTAGGGACTTGACCTGTGATTCTTCCAGTGAAGGTCCCCAGACCCAGGCAACATCTTTCTTTAGCAACTCGGTGATAGGGTGTAGTATAGTGGATAAATCTGGGAGGAACCTGCCCACATAATTTACAAGGCCCAATATTTGTCTCAGCTCATGTACATCAGAAGGACTTTTTATCTGTTCAATAGCACAAATTTTCTCGGGGTCTGGCTTGATGCCATCCACATTGATGATATGCCCAAAGTAACATAACTCAGCTTTCCTAAAATGGCATTTCTCTTTATTTAACTCCAGCCCGGACTCTCTAATAGTCTGCAGCACACAGCTCAGTCGCTGATCATGTTCCTCCAATGTAGACCCATACACCAAGATGTCATCCATGACGACTGCTGTGCCCACGTGGTCTCTTAGGAGAGAACTCATTTCTCTTTGAAAGATTTCAGGAGCAGAGGATATCCCGAAGGGGAGTCTGCAGAAGCAAAACCGACCTACCGGTGTAATGAAGGTAGTCAGTTTGCGGCACTTTGGATCTAGAGGTATCTGCCAGAAGCCGTTAGAAGCATCCAATGTAGAGAAGAACTTTGCCCCAGCCAATTTCCAAGCTATGTCTTCAAGTGCCGGCAGCACATATATCTCTCTCTTTACCGCCTCATTCAGCCTTTTCAAGTCTACGCAGATGCGTACCTTCCCGTTTTTCTTCGCAACAGGCACAATGGGGGCACACCAGTCAGTTGCTTCAACAACCTCTTCAATAACCCCCATATTCTTCATACGCAGAAGCTCATTCTCCACTTGAGGCTTGAGTGGGAACGGAATTCTACGGGGAGTGGTAATGCTGTATGGGACTGCATCAACTTTTAGTGATATACGGAGAGACATTACAGTGATGTCTGCTCCTGTGTCAATCTTAAAGGCAACTTTGGCTCCCATTACAGTAAGAGTAACCCTCCAATCTTCTTCTGAACCCGGCCGTTCAACAACAGACCCTACAAAGAACACTTCTTGACCCTCCTGGTCTCTTCCACCTGCATCTCCTTAATATATTCAGTTTTACACATCACTTCAAAATGGCCCATTCTGTTACATTTTCTACATCTTTTGTCTTTAGCAGGGCATATGACACTCTGATCATGGGCACGGTTGCACTGTGTGCATCGGTCATGCTGCGCCCATCCACTTCTGGGCCTATCTGTTGCCCTAGGTCTACCGCTCACACTGTGCCTTTCACTAGAAGCTCTCCTGAACTGCTGCACTTCATCCACAATACTCTCAGACCTCAGATGTGGATTAATGGCGGATTGGGGGTTAATATATTTTATTTGTTATTGCGGTGGGGGTTGGCAGTTGACAGGTAGATAGATATTGCGCATGCGTTAGGTGTTTGTTAATATTTTCAGGCATTTACGGATGTTACGGTGCTCACATTTTCAACGTAAAGCTTGCTGCATCTGCCTATGTGTGGCGAGGTGAAAATTAAGTAAAATTTCTCCATTTTTGCTGCATAAGTCCTTGCGCTGAATATGTAATACCGATTTGCGACGCGGTTCTATGTTAGCTTATGGGAGTAAAAATTACGGGCAATAGGTGAAATATACGTGCAGCATTTATATGCGGCACCGTATATGTGATAGCAAAACCGCATAAAAACCGGCGTCGCCGGCTTTTGCGGGTGACACCGCATATGTAATCTTTCCAAGAGCATGCAATTTTAAACAACTTTCTAATTTACTTCTATTATCAAATGTTCTTGGTTCTTTTGGCATCCTTTTTTGAAAGGCAGGAATGTAAGCTCAAAAGTATACACTTGTCTGGAGCACTGTATGGAAGCAGTTTTGCAAGACTGTTATCCATTTGCAAGAGCACTAGATGGCAGCACTGTTATCTGCCAAGTAGTGTTCCAGACACCTAGTTATCTCTTCAACAAAGAATACCATGGGACTAAAGCAAATTTGATAATAGAAATAAATTGTAAACTCTTTTTTTTAAATTGTATACTCTGTCTGAATCCCCAAAGACAATTTTTCATATCCCTTTACTGTAATATTTTTAGCTCAGCTGGTTAATCGGCTAACTGCAATACCTGCTCAAACCTCAGGGCATACACTGTAATCTTGAAAGGGAACAATCAGGAATAGATTTTAGGCAGTTTAGGCAAATTAGTTATCAGCCCCAGCTACTGTAGCAGTGGTATCTGTAGTCCATATAACCAAGCAATAAAGCCCATAAACTCAAATTATGACCTGAAGTCCACCTCAAGTAATGCTGGTCTAATCCCCACACCAATATTATTCCTAACCATATCTTCCCCAATGCAAATGACCTTAGATGGACACTGAACCCAAATTTGTATTTCACGATTCAGACAGAGCAGGCAATTTTAAGCAACTTTCTAATTTACTCCTAGTATCAATTTCCTTTGTTCTTTTGCTATCTTTATTTAAAAAAAGCAGAAATCTAAACGTACGAGGCGGCCCATTTTTAGTTCAGCACCCTAGGTAGCGCTTGCTGATTGGTGGCTACATTTATCAACCAATCAGCAAGCACTACCCAGGTGTGCTTACATTCTTGCTTTTTCAAATAAAGATACCAAGAGAATTTAGAAAAACAAATAATAGGAGTAAATTAGAAAGTTGCTTCAAATTGCATGCTCTGTCTGAATTATAAAAGAAAAATGTTGGGTTCAGTATCCCAAAAATTAGAGCACGCAATTTTAAGCAACTTTCTTTTACTCCTATTATCAATTTTTCTTTGTTCTCTTGCTATCTTTATTTGAAAAAGAAGGTATCTAAGCTAAGGAGACAGACATTTTTTTTGGTTCAGGCCCTGGACAGCACTTGTTTATTGGTGGGTGAATGTATCTACCAATAAGCAAGAACAACCCAGGTTGTTCACCAAAAATGGGCGGGCATCTAAACTCACATTCTTGCTTTTCAAATAAAGATACCAAGAGAATTAAGAACATTTCATAATAGGAGTAAATTAGAAAGTTTCTTAAAATTGCATGCTCTATCTGAATCACAAAAGAACAAATTTGGGTTCAGTGTCCCTTTAACTGAGCAGATCCTATTCCCCTAGAGAGGATTAATTAGTCTAACCACAACCTCTACTACCGTAAATAACAGTAACTTTATGGACCTAATCTCTTTAACTGTTTTTAACCTACACAACTAATTTTAGGAGTTGCTGTCCAAAATGAGCCAACAGGAGCACTGCAGGCTGCCTCAATTTATAACATAATGTACTGGTGTCTCCCATTGAAAATAATATAGGACAAAAAAACACTATTACTTTCTGCAGTGTGTGAGCTCTGTCTTGAGTTTGATGACTGAGCCACCACTATTGCTATCAACAGGGCTGTTATTATACTGTATACAGAAGGCTGGATCATACATATGGGGTTATCCATGTATTTCCCATGGAGGATTGCCTGATATTTTGAGGTTGTACTGTTTTTATTTGGATGTAAGGCTAGACTGACATACTGCAGCAGAGTTCTTCTCTGGGAAAGGGTGCTCCTTGGGTGGTGCCTACTCACAGAATAAGTATTATGTCTAATTAATTCCCTGGTTAAAGGGACAGTCTTCAAAATTACATTGTATGATTCCAATAGGGCATGCAATTTTAAACAACTTTCCAATTTACTTTTAACATCAAATTTGCTTTGCTCTCTTGGTATTCTTTGTGGAAAGTTAAACCTAGGTAGACTCATATGCTAATTTCTAAGCCCTTGGACTGCCTCTTATCTCAGTGCATTTTGACAGTTAGACACTGTCATAGAGATAACATTGTGCTCACTCCGTAGTGTTATATAAAGGGACAGTCAACACCAGAATTGTTGTTGTTTTAAAAGATAGATAATCCCTTAAGTACCCATTCCCCAGTTTTGCATAACCAGCACAGTTATAATAATACATTTTCTACCTCTGCAATTACCTTGTAGCTAAGCCTCTGCAGACTGCCCCCTTATTTCAGTTCTTTTGACAGACTTGCATTTTAGCCAATCAGTGCTCACTCCTCGGTAAATTCATGTGCATGAGCTCAATGTTATCTATATGAAACGCATGAACTAACGCCCTCTAGTGGTGAAAAACTGTCAAAATGCATTTAGAGTAGAGGCGACCTTGAAGGTCTAAGAAATTAGCATATGAACTTCCTAGGTTTTGCTTTCAACTAAGAATACCAAGAGAACAAAGCAAAATTGGTGATAAAAGTAAATTGGAAAGTTGTTTAAAATTACATGCTCTATTTGAATCATGAAATATTTTTTGAATTGACTGTCCCTTTAAGAGGCAGCACTGATTGGCTAAAATGCATATCTGTCAAAATAACTGAGATAAAGGGGCAGTCTACAGAGGCTTAGCTACAAGGTAATCACGGAGGTAAAACGTGTAATATTATAACTGTGTTGGTTATGCAAAACTGGGGAATGGGTAATAAAGAGATTATCTATCTTTTCAAACAATAAAAATTCTGGAGTAGACTGTCCCTTTAACTGTTTATCAACCACTGTCCTCAAGTACCCCCAACAGGCAAGGTTTTCATTCTAGCTGAGAGCAGGTTAATTACCATGGTTACTGGTCAGCTGATTATTTCACCTCTGCACTGCTTCAGCTATAATGAAAAACTGGCCTGCTGGGGGTATTTGAGGACTAAGGTTGAGAAACACTGATGTAGAGCAGGGATGTCCATCTGGCGGCCCAAGGGCAACGTAAGGCCCTCTGCACTTGTTTTGAGGCCCAGGGAAAGGTGTGTGTTTTGGGGACTTTTGTTTAAAAGGATATCAAACCCAAAACTTTTATTTTGTGATTCAAAGCATACAATTTAAAAAAATAAATTCCAGTTATCTTCTATTAACAAATTTGCTTTGTTTCCATGTTGAAACAATGCTGTACATGATTCATGAATTTTTTTAATAGATTGTGATGCTTTAGAATATTAAACGCTTCCAATAGAAAATTCTGATTGAAACTGGGGCCAGTAAGATTTATTTAAAAATAAGAGGCTAGGCAGGCCAATACATTTTAATGAATCAAATGCTGGTAATGCATAATATGTATAAAACATAATTGCTGGACATTGAACCCTTTATTGAAAAATGCAGAGGATGTCTATAGTCAAATAAAGTATTAATAAGAGGAAATGCATAAAGATTTTGAAGGTTACCTGGTAATAAAAATAAATTGAATTTAAATGGTGCACTTGTCATTTTGCAGCTACTGATAGCAATTGAGAAGCTATATTCAGCTAATGTTTATGAGCAGCCATACAGCGCTGGGTTTCTATGCAACAGTTCAGAGTTTTAATGTTTTATGCTACAGCCAATAGTTTGAATACTTAATGAACAATGAAAAAAAAAACTTTAAATGAGTTTCTGCACTATGATTATTATATTGACAAATATATTAGTATTTCCCTTTGCATTTTGTTTCTGCATAGTCATGATATTGCTAATGCAAATTAGATGCTGCATGAGAACTGAATGGATAATATGGGGCGAGATTACATATGCGCCGTCGCCGTCTTTTGCTTTAGTCCGGTTTTGCTATCACATATATGGCGCCGCATATAAATGCATCCTGTATATTTCACATCGGCAGGCACAGCAAGCCTTACGCTGAAAATATGAGCACTGTAACTCCCGTAACTCCCTGAAAATATAAACTAACACCTAACGCATGCGCAATATCTACCTGTCAACCGCAATCCCCCACTGCAATAATAGTAATAAAGTATATTAACCCCTAATCTTCCGAACACCCACATCTCAATATGCCTCATTAAACTATTAACCCCCTAATCCGCCATTCACCCACATCACAAACTACCTAATAAAGTATATTAACCCCTAATCTGCCGAACCTCCACATCGCAATATGCCTAATTAAACTAGTAACCCCTAATCCTCCATTCACCCACATCGCAAACTACCTAATAAAATATATTAACCCCTAAATTGCCAACCTCTGAAAACGCAATTAACCTAATTAAGCTATTAACTCCTAAACTGCCAACCCCCCACAACGCAAATAAATAATTAAAGTACTAAGTCCCCTAACCTAACACCCCCTAAATTAACCCCAGTTACCTAAAATTAAAAAAATACTAAATTACAACTAAAATAAAAAAACTAACATTACTTTAAAAATCAAAAACTAAATTTAAATTAATCTAAAATTACAAAAAATAAAAAAGTCTAACATTACAGAAAATAATAAACCAAATTATCAAAAATAAAAAAAATTAAACCTAATAACTATGAAAATAAAAAAGCCCCCCAAAATAAAAACACCCCCTAATATATATATATAAGAAAAATGGAAGATAGGCTTGAATACCAGAGGCGCAGCCTGTATTCAGCAAAAAAGCACATACACAATTACCAACTAAATAATTATTTAGTTGTTAATTGTTAAGTGTTTATGAGTTTTTTGCTGAATACAGGCTGTGCCTCTGGTATTCAAGCTTATCTTCCATTTTTCTCACATTTGTTTTCTATCAGGGATTAGGTGTTTAGGGACTCCTAATCTCCTGATAGGTATACCTGGGCAGCAATTGGCTGTATAAGTGCTGTAGAATGCCTCTTGTGCTCCTATATATATATATATATATTGACAAGTATGAATTATTTGTATTTGGTTTTGGTCCCATATGACAGGTGAGATGAAACACTACCTCACCTACATCCCTGACTGCATGTGACTGATATAGATCAGTGATATTGTTGTCTTCTTAAGCTATATTGGGAGTTGTACATTCAAACAATGGCAGTATTTCTCTATATCAGTGTTTTTCAACCAGTGTGCCGTGGCACACTAGTGTGCCGTGAGAGATCTTCAGGTGTGCCATGGCAGACTGACAACAGTGTGACATATTTTTTAAACTTTGCTTGTTTTTTACTCCCAGTGCAGGGGTAGTTTGTAGGAGGCATGGCATAACAGCACAATACATACAGTATGTGTGTGTTTGTGTGTATGTGTATATATATATATGCTGTATTAGGCTACAATGTGTGATTTTTTTTTTAAATTTTGGGATGGTGGTGTGCCACAGGATTTTTTAATGTAAAAAAGTGCGCCACAGCAAAAAAAAGTTTAAAAATCACTGCTCTATATAATTCCTGAGGGCTTTTTATAATTTTTATGTCATTTTAAATTGAAACAAACTGCAACAATGTAACTCTTCTTTTTTTCTATTGTGTGAGTAGTAACCATTATACTGTAGTTGTTTTCAGCAGTTTATTGCCCCTTTAAACTTAGACACAAATTTATTTTTTGGGAAAATGCCCCCTTAAAATCTAGATATAGTGCAGGATTTAGACGCATTTTCCAGAAAATTGGTATATTGGTATATAATAATTGCTTGATCAGGGTAGGAGCAAATTTATATCTGCCTCTAATTGGTGGCCACAACAGAAGTGACAAGATAAACATACTCAAAGTTTTTTTTTTTAAAGGATTGCATCCATGAACTGCTGAACTGCAGTTAAATGCTTATGTAAGAAATAGAATAGAAATAATATATACTTACATACAGTATGTGTATATATAAAAACACATCTATCTCTTTATCTATCTATCTATCTATCTATCTATCTATCTATCAATCAATCAATCATCTGTCTGTCTATCGATCAAATCAACTGTCTATTTCTCTATCTATCTATATCTATCTATCTATCTATCTATATTCTATTTATCTATCTATTATACTCAAGGGCCGGGCATTCCTCTCATCTTGTATATCTCAATTATTGCTCCTACAACTGTATTGTACCCCTACTGTACTTGTTTGTTTGTGTATGTTATGCATCCCTGTAATGTTTTATAATGACTTGTATAGCGCTGCGTAATTTGTTGGCGCTTTATAAATACCTGATAATAATAATAATAATAATAATAAATATTATTATCTATCTATTATCTATCTATCTATCTATTCTATCTATCTATCTATTCTATCTATCTGTCTACCTATCTAGTGTATCGGATCGATCACAATATGTCTCTGTCTCTAACAGTGACTCCATCCCTCTCCCAGTCACGTGTGGTGTTCCCCAAGGTTCCATTCTCGGCCCCCTACTATTCACATTATTTATAAATGATTTGCCTAATGTCTGCAAATCCTCAACTGTACACATGTACGCAGACGACACGGTAAACTATGCAAACAAACCTGATCTGCTGCAGCTTGAAGCAGTGCTCCAAGACCAGTTCACAGAAGTAGAGAAGTGGATCTCGAAAAACAAACTCTTCCTAAACACTGACAAAACGGTCACAATGATCTTTGGAACGGGACCTAAAATACAAAAATTACAAAATTCCCATCTTCGCATCAAAACAAAATCCAATTGCACGCTGACCGCAGTCCACTCTTTTAAATACTTGGGTATGTTGTTAGACCCTAATCTATCTTTTGGCCTCCACATAGAAAAACTTGCATCTAAACTTTATCCAAAACTAGGTGCCCTGTACAGAAACAAATATTGCCTCAGCCCTACAGTAAAGGAAAAGATTGTACAGCAAATGCTGATGCCTATCTTGGATTATGGGGACATAGTATATGCACCTGCTCCACAAACTCACCTTAATAAACTAAATACGTTATATAACTCGTTCTGCCGCTTTGTGCTACAATGTAACTACAGGACCCACCATTGTGACATGCTAAAAGAACTAAACTGGCTGTCGCTGGAATCCAGACGCACCCTCCATCTTTCCTGCCTTGTCTTTAAGAGCTTTTCTGGGAAGCTCCCACCCTACCTGAGCAGAATGCTCTCCCCTGCTATTCCCACCTCCTATAACCTCCGATCCAATAACAGCACATTATTTAGCTTGCCTCAATACAAAAAGAAAGCAGCTCGATCCTCCTTTTCCTACAGAGCGCCACAGTTATGGAATGACCTCCCTCACACTTTAAAAACTTCCCCAAGCCTAAAATCCTTTAAGAGATCCCTCTCTATATATCTCAAAACAGAATGCACCTGTAATGGTTGATTAAATATTTCATACCTGTTCTATGTTAAATGTTTGCATATAATGTGTATTTTTATTATTGTTTCTGTATTTTATTGTACCCTATTGTATAAATAAATGTGTCTATCTATCCATGGCACTCCCCCCCTACTATCTTGCTAGTTCTCTCACTCTCATATTTACTTTTTCCCTCTGTTCCTTCATCTCTCATTGATCTTGTTTGCGTCTTCACTTTCTTTCTTATATTCTATTTTGAATTCTCTCATTTCTTGATCACAACACTTTCTTGCCTTCTCTCACCATCTCCCCTATCTTCCTCAGGTACATGAAATTTAATCTTTATCCCTGCAAGTGCAAAATGCATCTAGAAAGGAGTTACTTCCTGATTTTTAACAAAGCCATATCTATATACAAAACTGTGATATTTGAATATACAGTGCAACAGAGATCTTACAGGGACATATACGTGAAAAAAGAGAAATATGTTAGAGCATTTCATTATTGTGTTATTGCATGTGAAGGAATTAGATACACAATTAAAGTCAGCTTTAGAGCAGCAATCTACACATCTGAACAAATCTGGTGAGCTAATGACAAGACACAAATATGTGTAGCCACCAATCATCAGCTAGCTCCCAGAAGTGCATTGCTGCTGCTGAGCTTATGTCCATATGCTTGGTCAACAAAGAATTCTAAGAAAACACAGGACATTCTGATAACAAAAAATAATTTTAAAATGTCTTTAAAGGACCACTAAAGTAAAAAATGAACGTTCATGATTCAGATAGAGCACACAATTTTTTTTTTTAAATTTCTCTTTTTATTCAATATCCAACATAATAACATAAGACATTATTTCATTTACATTGTCTCATTATACTTTACGGGTAATTTAACGAGGAGAAAGAAACAAAAACAAAAAATCAAAAACATATTTCAGAGAATTACATTACATCTTCAACCCATCTTTCATAATACAAATTCAATTCTATTTTGTTAGATTTTCCTTAACCTTCTTAAGTAATCAGGATGGCTTATTTAGAGTTTATTTGGTCAAAAAAAAAAAAAAAAAAAAAGAAACGAATACATTTTCCCATCTCTCCCCCTCCTCCCCCCTCCTTTATTGTTCAATTTTTACCATGTTCCTAAAATAACTAATTCTGAGGATCTAAATGGGTAAATTAAATAATCAATTTCTTTTTTAGGGAAAGTTTTTATAAAGGAGGACCATTTTTGAAAAAAATTACATACATCTCTTGTATCATAAAATTTTGTATTATATTGTTCAAGGATACATTGTTTTTTTATGGAGTTTCTAATTTCCGAAAATGTAGGAGCTGATGTATCTTTCCATTTTTTGAAAATCATATATCTAGATGCTAGTATGGCAACATTGACAATTTTTTTCTGATCAGGTGGAATTCCTGGATCCAGTCTGAGTAATATTATATTTATGAATGAAAAATCCAGGTGGGAGACCCCCACCCTTTTACTTAACCAATATTCCATTTTTTTCCAGATTGCTTTTATTTTAGGACATTCCCACAACATATGCTTAAAATTAGCCGCTATTAATGAGCATTTTGGGCATTTATTAAATTGGGAATTCCCCCATCTATGACCCTTTTCCGGGGTGAAATATGTCATATGAAGAAGTTTTATATGAGATTCTTGCCATGTAGCAGAGAGAGTTGTTCGCCTGACTTCTAATATCGATGTTTGGATATTCCCTACTTCAACCTGTTCTGGTGCTAAATTAACTGCCCATTTTGATTGAATTCTTGTTATATTGTTTAAACCTTTGTCTGAGTTCAGTATTTGATAGCAATATGTAATGGATAACCGTCCCTTTTTAGCCTGCATTAGCCAATTCTCCAGAAGCCCCATTGACCAATTCCAGCCTGAATAATTTAATAATTTCCAAATATAGTGTCTTGCTTGTAGGTAAACATAAAAATCTTTTTGGGAAAGATCAAACTCCGCTCTTAAATCAGCAAATGTTTTGATATGCTTTCCTGCAGTGTCTACTAATTGTATCACTTTATCCAAGCCCATCTCTTGCCATTTTTGTAATGGAGCTAAGTGTAGGCCTACTGCAAAGTGAGGATTCCCTTTTAAAGGTAAATATTTAGAAATTTTTTTATCAACTTTTAATAGGGTGCAGATCTTTGACCAGGCCTTGATTGGAGTATATATAGTTTTGGAGCTTTTTATTACCTTTGGTATATCTCTTAATTCATTGTGTATTAATGCTATTGGGAGATAGGGAAAGGTTATATTATTTTCTAGATCATTATCTGTTATATAGTCTTTGGAACAGATCCAATCCACTACAATTCGGGCCAATCCTGCTAAATTATATAGACGAAGATCTGGCAGGGCACAGCCGCCAAATTTTTGAGGTAGGCTAAGTTTCTCTAATGCTATTCTAGGCTTTTTCCCTTGCCAAATAAACTTTCTAAGGGCCATATTTAGGATCTTAATATCTTTATCCTTCAGAAGAATTGGGACATTTTGAATAATATATAAAATTTTTGGCAGTAATATCATTTTATACAGAGCAATACGTCCTGACAGTGAAATGGGAAGATTTTGCCAGTTCTTCATTGTATATACCATAGTTTTTAAGATTGGGGGTATGTTAAGACTATACCATTTCTCTGGTGTGGAAGAGACTAAAATACCCAAATATCTAAAAGCTTCTTCAACTATTTTAAAGGGTATATTTTCTTTTAGTTGGGAAGGTCGTTTTAACCATAATAATTCGGTTTTAGATGTATTCATTTTGTAACCTGAGAACAAAGTAAATTGATTTATAATTGATAATAATTTGGGTAAATTTGTCTGAATCTCTCTCATATATAATAAGATATCGTCAGCATATAATGCTATCTTAAGTTCTCTATTTCTTATTTTTATCCCTTCACCATCTTGTCTAATCCTTATTGCAAGAGGTTCTATTGCGACATTAAAGAGCAGGGGTGAAAGAGGGCATCCCTGCCTTGTGCCCCTAGCTAAACATATATCTAATGACTGTCTAGTATTCACTATTATCTTTGTTGAGGCTTTATTGTAAAGATTTTCAATGAATTTAGAGAATTGGCCCTTAAAACCAAACTGAGCTAGCGTATGAAGAAGATGATCATGATGGACCGAGTCAAATGCTTTCTCAGCATCTATTTTAATGACTGCCTTATCACTTTTATCCTGTTTTCCTTCTTGTCCTCCATTCATCTCTGATTTGAAATAATCAATAGTGAGAAACAGCTCTCGAATCTTAGCTGAAGAATTTCTATTTATTAAAAATCCAGCTTGATCTTTGTGTATTATAGTTGGAAGGAGAGTTTGCATTCTTTGGGCAAGAATAGAGGTCATTAGTTTATAGTCCACATTTAACAAGGCTATTGGCCTATATGACTCTTTCTGGGTTAAATCTTTCTCAGGTTTTGGTATAAGCGTTGTATAGGAGGCTGCAAAACTAGAAGAGGGAGAATTGCCCTCAATATACATATTATTAAATAACCTTGTCAAATGCGGAACTATCAGTGGCGATAATATTTTATAAAACTCACTAGGCAGGCCATCAGGGCCTGATGCTTTATTGGTAGACATATCTTTAATACTCTTTTTGACCTCTTCTTCAGTGATAGGGGAGTTTATCATTTCATTTAATTCATCTGTTATTTTTGGAAAAGAAATCTTTTCCCAAAAATTTGCGCGCTGTTTCTTATCTGATGCCCTTTGAGAATAAAGGTCTTTATAGTAGTTCGTCATTATTTTTAAAATCTCCTCTGGGTTTGTGATTAATTTATCTCCTTCCTTGACAGACTCAATTAAGGGAGATCCTTTGTCTTGTTTAATTAAATTGGCAAGTAATTTGCCTGCTTTGTTTCCATATTTAAATAGTTGTGCTTGTAATTTTAGTTCTCTTTGTGTAGTTTTGTGTAATAGAAAGGTGTCTCTTTCCTTTTTAGCTTGCGTGTATCTATTCCATGATTCAGGGGTTTTATTCAGTATATAGGTGTTATAAGTATTTGATAGTGTTCTTAAAACCTCTTCCTCTTTCTTTTTATATTTTTTTGTTCTATTAATATTGAATGCTAAAATCTCTCCCCTCATAACTGCCTTTGCAGTCTCCCAAAAGATGATTGGTCGGTTAGTGTAATCACTATTTAATTGGGCATACTCTTGAAATTTCAAGCTCACCATATTTTTAAATTCTGGATCTGCAGCCAAATACTGAGGAAAATGAAATCGTAAATTTTTATTCTTGGGATCCTGTGCAAGTATTTCAAAAGTTATTGGGGCATGATCCGAGACTGTAATAGGAAGAATGTTAGACTCTATATTTAAGTTTAAAAATTTCTCATCTACCAAAAATAAGTCTATTCTTGAAAGCGTCTTATGAGCTTTAGAAAGACATGTATAACTTTTAGTATCTTGGTTATATAGTCTCCAAATATCCTTGACTTTTAAATTAGTATATATTTTAGTAAAAACTTTTGTTTCTAGGTTATCTTTCTTTGTTCTTAAAATTCGAGCATCTTGTCTTAGTCTGTCTAATGCATAGTGTGGGGACATGTTAAAATCTCCTCCAATTATTAATAAGCCCTCTTTTTTGGAATGTATTTTAGTTTGCAGGGTATCCCAGAAAACATAATCAATAGTGTTTGGTGCATATATATTGCAGAGTGTATATATGTTTTTAGCAATCTTAACCTTCAATAGTAGGAATCTCCCACCTGGATCTATTTCTAAAACCGTAGATGCAGCCTTTATTTTTTTCCCAAGTAGGATTGCCACTCCCCCTCTCCTACCCAGAGCCGGAGCTGCAATAACTTCCTGTACCCATGATTTTTTGAGTTTAATTATTTCATCAATGTTCATATGTGTTTCCTGGAGGAGGGCAACATCTGTATTTATCTTTCTCAAATAGGATATGATTGTTTTCCTTTTGATAGGAGATGTTAATCCTCCTATATTCCAGGATACTATTTTACAAGTAGTGTCTGTATCCATTATTTAATACCAGAGGGAAGAAGGAGAGAGAGGGAAGAAAAAAAAAAAAAAAAAAAAAAAATATAAAAAAAAAAAACTTTGTCTCCAATTCCTCCCCAACCCCTTCAATTATGTATTCCTGGTTGTCCCATTTTATCCCCCCTATCGTGGTGTCCCGATCAACCCTTGCCGGGCATTAACCCTAGGTATGAGCTGGCTATTTCTTAAACAAAAAAAAAAGAAAATTTCTATTAAGATTAACATTAAGAATGATATATAATATCCTCGATTCAATGACTCTCTTTCTTCTCCCATCCCTTCTCTCATTAAATTCATGACTTTCAATCAGAGTAGTACCCATTTTGTTCTTGTGTCTCATTATCCTTATCTTCCTTTCTGTTTTAACAATTCTGCCTTCTGATCCTATAATTACTCATTATTTGGGAGATATTGCCTGTGCTATAAACTTTTCAGCTTCTTTAGATGATTCAAAAACCTGAGTCCTATTATTTATTGTTATTTTTAATTTAGCTGGGTAGATTAATGTGGCCTGATACCCTTGACTTATCAGTCTAGTGCAGATTGGGGATAATTCTCTTCTCTTGGCTGATGTCTCAGCCGAGAAGTCCTGAAAAAGTAATATTTTGGAGTTTCCTAAAAAAATGGGTTGTTTTTTTCTGAAATATTGTAGTAATGTAATTTTATCTTGGTAATTAAATATTTTGGCAATGATTGGCCTTGGTCTGTCTTTCCCTTTTTCTATACTCCGCCACCCTAGTCTGTGTATTCTTTCAATTATAATTCTTGGCTGTGTTTGAGGTATCTGTAATAGGTGTGGGATTGTTGTCGTGAGTAGCTTATTTAAATCCTCGTATTGTTTCTCTTCCGGCACTCCTATTAACCTAATGTTGTTCCTTCTCGCCCGATTTTCGAGGTCTTCTAATTTCAATTCAGTTTTAATTAGCTTAGAATTTATATCAGCTAAAATAGTGTTGTGATTTTGTATAGTGTCTTCTAAGTCAGATATTCTCTGCTCTGCTTCAGAGATCCTATTTGAAAATTGGCGTACCTCAGTAGTTATTGTATTTAGGTCTTGTTTAATTTCACTTCGCAGCTCTTCAAACTTAGGGAACAATGCTTCAGTTATTTTAGCAACTAAAGCCTGTATATCTAATGGCTCATTTACCTGAGATCCACTATTACTGGAATTAATCTCAGTTGATAATTCTTGTGCATTTTTATTTTTTTTGTCTCTTTGCCTCGCCGCCATGACCGAAGGAGGAGTCTTGGTTTGTGCAGTGATGTATTTATCCATATATTCGTGAGTAGCGTGCTATATATTGTGTGGTGAGTAGCGTGCAATAAATAGTATGGAGGGGGAGGGAAGAGGTTTAGGCCTCCCTAGGTGCCAAAAAAAAAAAAAAAAAAAAAAAAAGGGGTGAGAGGGGAGAAGGTGAGTGAAAAGTGATATTAAAACGTGAGTGAGAGTAACTAAAAATAAGTGAACGGTGAATAAGGAGTGAGTGAAAGTGTTAAAAAAAAAAAAAAAAAAATAGTGGAGAAGAGCTCCACCTACTGTGTTAAATCTTCGGTCACAGGAGCTTGGCACAATATTATTTCTTATGGATATATTTATTATATCCAAATTAATGTGTACTTTTCAAACAAATGCAACCTACATGCTTGTTCTATACGTAGCGAGCTATAGTTAATTACTTAACAGACCATGGGTTCCTAATCTGCTATACTAAGGAGAGAAAAGAATAGAAGAAAAAAAAAAAAAAAAAAAAAAGAAAAAAAGAAAAAAAAAGAAGAACTTTCTACCCCTTAAGAGTTAATACTGGGAAAAAACAAAAATCTTCTGCAATATTCCTGTTCACAATTAATCTACTTGTTAGTCAGTGTAGTTTACCCCACCTTTCTTTATAGGAGTGTATTTAGCCATTTAGTAATACTTTCTCCAAAGTTTTAAAATATACTCTGATCAGTTAAATTTTTTGTTTGGTTTGCATTATCTATAGGGGCTTTCTAAGACATTTCCTCTTTCACTCTCAAAAATTGTTTAGATAAACATAGCAACATAATCACAATGCATTTGCAACAGTTTGTCTTAACTTTTCAAAGATAAAAAGCAATTCTTAGTCAGAATATTTAACTTAGGTCATTTCTATAGCAGAGGAAAATACCTGAAACAATCTTTACCCTCCAAATGTCTATGTCTTAATCAGTTTTCCTTTTAACTTAACTTTAGTATAGCATATCTATATTGACCCAGTAAACAATCAAATATTAGCTTTAACTCAGGCTACAGACTTTGACAAAAAAAACTCTGTTCAGCTAGTCTTGTAACAGCGTTATAAATGAGTTATCTATAAGACCTTTAAACTCTTTTCTCTTTTTCTTTCCCCTTTCCCCTCCCTAAGAAAAAGAGATAATTAACATGACCCACTTAGTATTTAGTAAATAGGCAGTTCTTGCAGTGCTTTTTAACAGCACTATTATATTACCGTCCACTTCCCTTTTAGATCCAGTACCTTAGGGAGAGTTCATCTCAAGATATAATCAAGCTTAATTGGGGGCCCAAATCTCCTCTATTATGTGAAAGAGTCAATTTGAGGGCCTTTGACTCACAAAAGTACCTGTCTCCCCTCCTGAGGGCTCCAGAGACGGATCTCTCACTGCTACCAAGGGGTGATACCAAGCAAATCGATTCTTCTTCTCCCCCACGCAACATCGGTGGGGGGGAGAAACACTGGAAACAAGTCTCCTTTCCGGTCGATACCACGCCGAACACTCACAGCGTAGGAAGCACCCTCTAACCGACCATCCGTGACGTCACCCTCTTTGCTGTCGGATCTGCCTCTCCCCGCGAGTGGGACCGCCCTGACTCCAGCTCCTCGCCTGTCCTTCCGCGGCAGACCGCCGGAACCTCCTTCACACCCCAAGAGCGGCACCAGTCAGAACACAAAACCCTTGCCTAGGTCATGAGCACTTATTGTCTTATATTGTAGAAATCGCCCGTTCTGTTTAGAGCTTGCAGCATTATTCACCTCCCCCTCACGCAGCACCGGTGGGAGGGAGGGATCAGGAAAGAAAGAGCAGTGTTTGGTAGAATTTTAGGAGTTTTCTTTGAGTCAGGGCTTAGGTCTGTTTCTTCCAGGTGTCGGTTTATCTGTCCTGGGTATTCTTGTATTTTCTTAGTTATTAAGGAGAAGTTAAATTAGCATAGCCAGTCCATTCAGTTGCTAACCAGTGCGTTGGAAAGGCACTTGTTAGAGTGCTGGGAATGGGATAAGTTCTTTTTCTTTATCCCTCAGTAAAAGAGCCACCTAGGACAAAGGTTTTAAGCACGATATGCTCTGCCAACGGCTCTTGCAGGGAACCTGAGAACAGGTGTTTGCACGTCCTTACACCTGTGCTCCTCCCACCAGCTTCCTCTCTCTAGAGAAATCCAGAGCACACAATTTTAAACAACTTTCTAAATCACATCTATTATCTAATAATGCACACTCTTTTCATATGCACACATTCTGAGGCCCCAGCTCCTACTGAGCATGTGCAAGATTTCAAAATTATACTTTTTTGTGATTGGCTGTTGGCTGTCACATGATGCAATGGGAAGGGGAAAAAAACTTTCAAATTTGTCATAAAAAAAATCCACTACTCATATGAAATTCAAACTAGGTGCTTTTGTATTGTCTATTAATTATGCATTTATTGATTATGTTATTCTACTGCCACAGTGTTCATACTAATATTTAAAATGAAAAGCCCTACAGAGAAATGAAACCATAATTCTGACTTTTATGTTCCTTTAATATACTTTCATTATTTATTTTGTTCCCTTTTCCTGTAATTCCATTCTGAAATTGTGAGCTTTTCAGTTCCTGTTAGAAATGAAAGTGCAGAACACTGTTATATTCCACACAGCCATTGGCTGCACACTCTAGTGACCTATTTATAACTGCCCCTTATTGGCCACAGCAGAGAAGGTAACCTAAGTTACAACATGACAGCTCCCATTGTTTTGCAGACACTAAAAGTTTAAACTTATTTTGTCAATTTCTAAACAGCTGATAAAACTTTTAAAAATGCATCTACACGTTATTCTTAGATTAATATTTTCTTTATTTCAATTTGTTTATGACAATATTTGTTTACATTTTTAAAAAAAAGTAAAGTGGTTTGCTGTGCAAACTCTAGTTGTAGGATTAGATGAGTGTAAGTAATTTAAATAATTTAATTCAATTAAGGTAGAAATTGATAAAAAAAAAATGTACTTAATCCCAATTTATACAGGGATAATCTTTTTTTTTATTAAAACAAAAATCTATTTATAAATTTCAATATTTAAATAAAAAATATATAAATAAAATATGGACAATATGTGTTATTTAAATAAAGTCATTAAAACATTGAACACCAGAGAATGAATCAGTGTCCACGCTAAAAAAAAAGACTACAAAGAATAAAATAAAAATCTAAGAGACAGGTCCTTTGCTTTAATGCAATACTGTCAGCATGTAATTATGCAGAGCGGGCATGTTAGCATTTTATGTCACAACAAAGTTACAAGTGATTAAAAAAACTGGCATAGAGATACAACGAACAGTGTTAGATAAAAAGAAAACATTTGTACAAATATTACAGTGCGATCAGTCCCAGATTATTTTACTTTAAACAACATAAAAGAAAAATAATAAAATATTCTTATGTGTTAGAGCATTTGATTATTGCACTATGCTTGAAGAGAATCTGTTTAGTCAAAATTACACTTTCGTGATTCAGATAGAACATGACCTTTTAAACAAGTTTCCAATTTACTTCTATTATCTAATTTTTTTTGTTCTCTTGGTAGCCTTTGTTAAAAAGCATACCTAGGTAGCCTTATAAGCAGCAATGCACTACTGAGAGATAGCTGCTGATTGGTGGCTGCACATATGCCTCCTTTCATTGGCTCACCAGATCTGTTTAGCTAGCTCCCAATAGTCCGTTACTGCTCATTCAACAAAGGATACCAAGAGAATGAAACTAATTTGATAATAGAAGTAAATTGGAAAGTTGCTTAAAATTGTATGGTCTGTCTGAATTGTGAAAGAAAAATGTTAGGATTTCATGTCCCTTTATTGTTGCAAAGGGGTTTAAACGCCCAATTAAAGTTATCACCAGACTGGTAATGCACTTAAAATCAGAGGCGCATATGAGCTTAGCCGCCAATAACTGTCTTCACTTCCAGTACGGCATTTTCTCTGAGTTGTAGATAGATATTTTTTGGGAGCCCATGGTTATGAAAAATAATTTAGTTTTCTATAAACTCATTTAAGAAAATAATTTCTAGAACAGACTATAATGTTTGGTTGATTGGCAAAATAACCATAGTCATATACAGGCATACCTCATTATATTGCACTTTGCAGATATTGCTCTTTTTTACAGATTGAAGGTTTTTGGCAACCCTGTGTCGAGCAAGTCTATCAGTGCCATTGTTCCTGGTTTCTAGCAGTGAATGGGCTTCCCCAATAGTTCCTGTAAGAAAAAAGAAATGGTGACATTCACATCTGCAGAGATTTCAGAGTGGCACTTAAACTCCAATTACTTGTTGATTACCACGGATTGAAGAATTGTTTAGTTCTGGCAGATGGTAACATTTTACAAAAATTAATTTACTGTACATCAAGCGTCCTTACAGTTCGAGGTAAATCCAGACTCCAGACACCAGTTAACTATCAACATGCACAGACAACCTTTTCAGTAAACACAGATGGTGTTTGGAATTGCCCCAGTGCCTGGAGTGTGGCAAAGGATAATGGATGAGATCCTGGCATACCCTTTGTATGTTAGATGAAATGCTTATCGCTGGTGAAAATGCAGCTGCTCAGAAAGCAAATGTGGAAGCTGTTTTACAGCACCTACAGGAATTTAGACTGAAAGTAAACATTAAAAAGTGTGAATGTTTGGAGTATTGTGCACATGTAGTGGACAGGACTGGTCTCCACACAACTGAGGAAAAAGGGGAAAATGCTGGTTCATGCACCCACTCCTGTTAATGTATCCCAGCCATGTACTTATTTGGCATTGCTTAATTACTATAAGAGATTTTTACCAAATTTGCCTCATTTACTATATCCACTCCACCACCTTTTAGATAGCAAAAACCAGTGGGCCTGGACTGACATAAATATACAGGCATTTGAACACTCTAAGCAACCTCTTCTGGAATCAAGGCACCTTGTCCACTATGACCTTAAGAAGCTTTTGGTTCTAGCCTGTGATGCTTCACCATATAGTTTGGGTGCAGTACTTTCACACATTATGCCGATGGTTCTAAACGTCTTGTGTCTTTTGCGTCAAGATTTCTAACTCCAGCTGAGAGAAACTATGCCCAGATTGATCGGGAAGCTATAGCAATAATTTGGGCTGTGAAGAAATTCCATATTTTTATATATATGGCAGACCTTTTACTCTGATCATGGATCATAAACCACTTTTGTACATTTTACACCCTCAGAAGAGTATCTCTAACACTCTATGCACTTCAGCTAGTGGTTTACAACTATTCCATTAAATATCAATGCCACAGTGATCATACTAATGTGGATATGTTTTCAAGAATACCAATTGTATATCACATGACAGCATCTTCTCAAAGATACCTCTCCTAAGCCTTTAAATCTAAATGTTAACGTGGTCACTACTTATACATGATCTGATTCTAACTTACAGGAGATTAAGTCTCTTGTTCAGCATGGGAGCCTAAAGTAGCTCTGATCTACAGCTATATTTTAACAGGATGAAGGAAATTGTGCATGCCTACACAAGTTACACAAGTTACTACACAGCTCACATCAAGGTGTACTAAAAATGAAGTAAATAGCATAAGACTATTTTTGGTGGCCTACAGTTGATACTTTGGATATCTCTTCTTATGTAGCAGCTTGTAATGCATGCGCACAGACAAAGCACAATCCCAGCAAGAAAGCCTCAAAAACTTGGCCATGGAAGACTGAAACTTGGACAAGAATCCATGTAAAGTTTGCAGGGTCAGTGGATGGTTGAATGTATTTGCTATCTGTGGATGCTCATTCTAAATTTATTTATTTATTTATAAAATATTTTACCAGGAAGGATACATTGAGATTTCTCTCGTTTTCAAGTATGTCCTGGGAAATGGCCAGAAGTGGTTCAAATGTCAAGTACTATAACATAACAAACCATTGTTGTATTTTCCAATATTTAGACTAGGAACAAAGGGTAATCGGACAGTCCGAAATAAAGCTTTGATTTTTTAACAAACAGACTGTCCGATTACCCTTTGTTCCTGCTTTTACACACCAGCAGGATGGTTCGTGGATTTTTATATACCATGGTATGCCTTTGGTTTGTGTTTAGCCTTGCTGGACACGGACACAGATCCGATCGTCATTGGCTGTTGAAGCAATATCATGTCTGACGTCAACGCGACTACACCGTCCTCATGGTACAGAGGAGCTGCAGGGGCCCTGAAAGTGTTGGCAGTACCCGGCGAGGTTAACGCTACATTGGCAATAGGAGGATACATTCTACTGGCTGGGTCACACCTGAAGCGGGCATGTAGCTGAATGGTGAGATTGTTGGCATTTTCTTTGATATAAGGGGAATTCTTCTAGGGGTTAATGGACCGGAATACACCTATAATTTCCATTGGCTAGCTTGTTTTGCATTTGGACTGATCTTTAAGACCCATTGTAATATTTGGAGGTCTGTTTCTGTCTTTTTCCCTTTCTTCATTTCTTACCAATATTTAGACTGCCATCAACAGACAATGATCTGCAGATTATATCACAGGAATTTGACATTTTGGCAGTTACACTGGTTGCTCAGTGCTCTTTTATTCTTAAGCCTTTTCCCTAGGATTATAGCTACCTTATATTTTGGATGTTGAACATTTTACTGCAAATTGTCATATCTGTGACTTCCATCAGCTGCTTCAATCCTGTGTGCTTAGCGGCTGTTTCACCACAACACATTCTGCCTCTCAGCTGTTTGTGTCGTCTGAACCTCGGTCAGCTGACTTCCTCACTCACCGCAGCTTCCTCTATCCAGCTTCCTTACTTGCTGACTGCAGCTTGTCTCAGGACAGTCTCCTTCCAAAGTGTGTTTACACACAACACAGGTACCTCTATTCTATATACTCAGTATCGCCTTGTTTGCAAGCTGAGTGGAATGAGGTTTCACTCAGGAACCAGTTCAGACTGGGACTCAGTGATGCTATTAAGGATGAATTAGCAAGAACTTAACTACCTAATTCCTTAGAAGCACTTACGGCCCTTACTGTTTCTATTGACCGCTGCCTGAGGGAGAAAAAATTATAAAGTTACAGCTTTGATTATAGCACCAAGAATTTGCAAGGTTTCCAAGGGGTTTCTGCCCATGCCAAAACACCAGATGAGCCGATGGATATAGGGTTAAAAAAGGCCCTCTCTGCAAAGCAGGAAAAAACTGAAAAACAATTATAACCTGTATTTGTTATGTGCTAGCACTGATCATGAAGTGAAGGATTGCCCTATCCTTACTAAACGAAAGAAGGGTAAGATGGACCTCAATTCTGATTGCCTTACTGTTAAATCAAGCCCTACCACTAACTGTCTTATTCTTATCTCATTACAGTGGGAAAAACATTTAATCAGCCTTGATGCAGTAATCGACTCTGGTGCCAGCGGGAATTATATTGACAAAACACAATAATAATTACAAATAAAATTCCACTTGTGCAAAAGCAAATACCTGTTTCTTTTCATGTTATTGATGGTAACCCACTCAATACTGGTCCAATAACACACCAAACCATCCCTATCTTAGTTACTACCTCTTCACACCATTCTGAGTATATAGCATTTGATGTTCTTCCGTCACCTATTTTTCCTGTTGTCTTAGGTTTGAACTGGCTCAAAAATCCATGATCCAACAATTATGTGGGATCAATTCAATCTAGATTTCAACTCCCAGTATTGCAAGAATAACTGTTACACTTCTCATACCATATCACAGGTATGTGTTGTTGTTTTACCTGAAATATATAGAGAGTTCCAAGATGTCTTTGAACATAAAGAAGCTGATTGCCTTCCCCCACAAAGAGTCTATGATTGTCCTATCGACTTACTCCCAGGTTCTAAGATCCCCTTTGGACATGTACTGTATATCCTTTATCTTATCTAGAACTTTAACATCTGAAGAATTATATTGATGAAAACCTTAAGAAAGGCTTTATTAGACCCTCCACATCATCAGCTGGAGCGGGTATGTTCTTTGTTAGAAACAAGGATAATAGTTTATGACCTATCATCAATTATAGGGAACTTAATAAGATAACCAAAACGAACAGATATCCTCTTACTCTAATTCCACAACTCATTGAGAGGTTAAATGAAGCTAAAGTATTTACTAAACTTGATCTCAGAGGTGCATACAACCTCATAAGGATTCAGGGGACAAATGGCTAACAGCTTTTCGCACACGGTATGGTCTATATGAATATACCATAATGTCATTCGGACTTTGCAACGCCCCTGCAATGTTCCAGGGTTTTATTAATGACATTTTCAGAGATTTATTAGATTTATTCCTGGTGGTATATCTTGATGATATACTTATTTATTCTGACACATATGATGAACATGTTGAACATGTTAAGACAGTCCTACTCAGATTGAGGGAGAACCAACACTTCACAAAATTAGAAAAAGGTATATTTAATACAGATAATATCTCATTCCTAGGTTACCAAATAACTCCAAATGGTATAAAAATGGAAATGAAAAAGGTAGATGCTATCACACGATGGCCCACTCCTAGTTCCAAGAAACAAGTTCAACAATTTCTAGGTTTGGCCAACTTCTATCGGAAGTTCAATAAAAGCTTTTCAGGTATAATCAAACCTATATCTGATTTAACAAAGAATGACAAAAGGGTTTTTATGTGGACTAAAGAAGCTCAACGTTCATTTGATGTCTTGAAGTACAGGTTCACGTCAGCCCCTATTCTCAGATTCCCTAATCCTGCCTTACAGTATATACTTGAGGTAGAAACCTCATTACGCCATAAGAGCAGTTTTCTCCCAGACGTCCTTAAACCATCTAATTCATCCAGTAGCTTTTTATTTGACACTTATGTCTTCTGCTGAACTTAATTATCCAATTGGAGAAAAGGAACTATTAGCAATAAGAGTTTCTCTATAACATTGAAGACACTTATTGGAAGGTACAGATGTACCCATCTTGATCTATCCAAATCATAGAAATCTACAATACTTAAAATCTAGTAAGACCCTTTCCGCCAGACAACTCTGGTGGAGTTTATATTTCTCCTGGTTTAACTACAACATCATTTATAGGCCTAGTAGCAGAAATGGAAAAGCTGAAGCTTTATCCAGAAGGGATTGTAGACCCACTAAGTATGAAACTCCCAAGCAAATCATCCCACTTCACAGTTTTATTGGTCACTTCCCGCACTGGTAGAGATGATTAAAAGATCTTTAGCTAATGACACCCACATCCCTCAAGAACAGTTGCAAAAAGGATTCATATGGACTCTTCTATAAAGTAAACCAACTTTATATACCGCCCGATCTTCGTGACACCATATTACATTCGGTACATGATTCTCCATTAGCAGGTCATTTTGGTATTCATAAGACCCTTCACCTGACTCAACAATCCTTTTGGTGGCCTACTTTGGTTAAGGATATAACAGCTTATGTCTAGTCCTGTCAGAAGTGTGCTATTTCCAAAGTACAAAGAAACCGTCCATATGGATTACTTCTGTCTCTTCCTATTCCTGACAAACCATGGAAGGATATTTCCATGGATTTCATTGTAGAATTACCTAGATCTAACAAAAATAATAACATTTTTGTTGTTGTGGATTTGACTAAATTGGCACATTTCATACCATGTAAATCCTTACCTACTGCTTCACAAGCTGCCCAGTTGTTTTTAGACAACATAGTAAAATTGCATCCATTACTTCAGATAGAGGCTTGCAATTCACCTCAAAGTTCTGGAAGGGATTATGTCATTCCCTCCAAATTAATCAAATATTGACTACTGCCCATCACCCCCAGACGAATGGGCAATGTGAACGCACTAACCAGTGGCTTGAGCAATACATCCGTTGCTATTGCAACCTTCAGCAGGATAACTGGTCCACTTTACTGTCTACTGTAGAGTTTGCTTACAATAATTCATTCAACTCCTCCACCAAACAAACTCCATTTTATGCATCATACAGCTTCCATCCCTCCTATCATGTACTGCCCCAAAAGGATCAGTACCTGTCCTCTTGTCAATGACACCATAAACTCCATCTCAAGGTCCTTTATGAAAACATAAAGAGAGCTCATGTTCGTCAGCAGATTTATTATAACTCTAAAAGGGGACCCTATTTCCTTCTATGTTGGCTGTTGAATATTTTACTGCAAATTGTCATTTATGTGACTTCCAGCAGCTTCTTCAATCCTGTGTGCTTAGCGGATGTTTCGCCACAACACATCCTGCCTCTCAGCTGTTTGTGTTGTCTGAACCTTGGTCAGCTGACTTACTTACTCACCACAGCTTCCTCTCTCCAGATTCATTACTTGCTGACTGCAGCTTGTCTCAGGACAGTCTCCTTCCAAAGTGTGTTTACACACAACACAGGTACCTCTGTTCTATATACTCAGTATTGCCTTGTTTACAAGCTGCCCTTGCTGTTACAGGCAGTCTCCTGTTCTGTAGCCTTAGCTGGAGTACTGTTCACATGCGTATATTAATGCTGTTCAATATTACATGTACTTTTGTCTCTCTGCATACTAATATTATATTAACCCTATTAATAGATACTAAGTGCATAAACAAACTACTACAGACTCTTAGCTTGGTATTTTTGAACAGCCACACAATATCATTGTAGCAACTGTTTTTATATTTAAAGCAACAGTATCATTGTTGTATTTGTCCTGTCTCTGCTGCAAACACCTCTGCAGTTGTGATCCATAACAATTATTCTCACATCTCACAGGGGAAAATATCTAAACCTTACACTCACAAATCTAAATTCAGTCCAAACTCCTTTTATAACTTTGTTTAACTATTGGAAAACACTACACATACTACACCTACTGGTAGCTCTAATTGGCTATGGTTAAGAGAGATAAGATTACTATACTTA